>NW_028165332.1:137500-225626 GCF_964263955.1 Coregonus lavaretus
TTTCTTTAAGAAGCTCTCCTGTTCTCTACTCATTACCTGTATTAACAGCACCTGTTTGAACTTGTTACCTGTATAAAAGACACCTGTCCACACACTCAATCAAACAGACTCCAACCTCTCCACAATGGCCAAGACCAGAGAGCTGTGTAAGGACATCAGGGATAAAATTGTAGACCTGCACAAGGCTGGAATGGGCTACAGGACAATAGGCAAGCAGCTTGGTGAGAAGGCAACAACTGTTGGCGCAATTATTAGAAAATGGAAGAAGTTCAAGATGACGGTCAATCACCCTCAGTCTGGGGCTCCATGCAAGATCTCACCTCGTGGGACATCATTGATCATGAGGAAGGTGAGGGATCAGCCCAGAACTACACGGCAGGACCTGGTCAATGACCTGAAGAGAGCTGGGACCACAGTCTCAAAGAAAACCATTAGTAACACACTACGCCGTCATGGATTAAAATCCTGCAGCGCATGCAAGGTCCCCCTGCTCAAGCCAGCGCATGTCCAGGCCCGTCTGAAATTTGCCCATGACCACCTGGATGATCCAGAGGAGGAATGGGAGAAGGTCATGTGGTCTAATGAGACAAAATTAGAGCTTTTTGGTCTAAACTCCACTCGCCGTGTTTGGAGGAAGAAGAAGGATGAGTACAACCCCGAGAACACCATCCCAATCGTGAAGCATGGAGGTGGAAACATCGTTCTTTGGGGATGCTTTTCTGCAAAGGGGACAGGACGACTGCACCGTATTGAGGGGAGGATGGATGGGGCTATGTATCGCGAGATCTTGGCCAACAACCTCCTTCCCTCAGTAAGAGCATTGAAGATGGGTCGTGGCTGGGTCTTCCAGCATGACAACGACCCGAAACACACAGCCAGGGCAACTAAGGAGTGGCTCCGTAAGAAGCATCTCAAGGTCCTGGAGTGGCCTAGCCAGTCTCCAGACCTGAACCCAATAGAACATCTTTGGAGGGAGTTGAAAGTCCGTATTGCCCAGCGACAGCCCCGGAACCTGAAGGATCCGGAGAAGGTCTGTATGGAGGAGTAGGCCAAAATCCCTTCTGCAGTGTGTGCAAACCTGGTCAAGACCTACAGGAAACGTACGATCTCTGTAATTGCAAACAAAGGTTTCTGTACCAAATATTAAGTACTGCTTTTTTGATGTATCAAATACTTATGTCATGCAATAAAATGCTAATTAATTACTTAAAAAGAATACAAAGTGATTTTCTGGATTTTTGTTTTAGATTCCGTCTCTCACAGTTGAAGTGTACCTTTGATAAAAATTACAGACCTCTACATGCAACCTGACTCACTTCACCCCCCCCCCACCTCTCTCATTTACTTTCGTTCCCTATATCAGTTTATTGGAATAGTCGAAGCTCAACCCATCAACAACTGCATCCTCTTCTCCCTCTCCCTCTCCCCCTCTTTCTCCCCTCCCTCTCCCTCCTCCCTCCCTCTCCCCCTCCCTCCCTCTCTCTCCCCCTCCCTCTCCTCCCCCTCTCTCTCCCACCCTCTCTCCCTCTCCCCCTCTCTCCCTCTCCCCCTCTCCCCCTCCCTCTCCTCCTCTCCCTCCCTCCCTCTCTCTCTCCCCCTCTCTCACCCCCCCTCTCTCCCTCTCCCCGTCCCTCTCTCCCCCGTCCCTCTCCCCCTCCCTCTCCTCCCTCTCTCTCCCCCTCTCTCTCCCCCTCTCTCTCCTCCTCTCCCTCCTACTTTCTGTTGTTCCTCTGTCTTTTGATGTATTAATTTGTTGATGTTGTTTTTGTTTTGTTATGAACCGGCTGATAAACGGTGTTTGGTGTGAGCTGAAGTGGCTGATAATTGCTCTTAATTATGCTTTTTGTATCCAGGCAACGGGCTCATTACTACGCTTTCTACTCCTAATCTGATATCAGAGGCAAGAACAGTCCACCGGGGCTAAAGACACACACACACACACACACACTTCACAGTGTGAGAGGAGGCCATTCTGTTGTTTACTCTGCTGTGGTATTAACAGGCCATGAATAATGGATCAGGTCCCATTTGGGTGTCTAAATGTCATGACATTCTGGCCTCAGCCCTGACCACGGGACTGTGTCTGTGTCTCCTTCTCTCCTAGTGTGTGTGTGTGTGTGTGTGTGTGTGTGTGTGTGTGTGTGTATATGTGTGTGTGTGTGTGTGTGCGTGTGTGTGTGTGTGTGTGTGTGTGTGTGTGTGTGTGTGTGTGTGTGTGTGTGTGTGTGTGTGTCCATCACGTCAGTTAGTGGTCATGTCTCAATCTTTTTATGTCCATTTCCTATTTCCTTTGAATTCCTGGGTACAATCGCTCCTTTCTCCCTCTCACCCCCCCCCCCCATTCTCTCTGCCAGAGGGGAAACACTCATTCAAGTGTTTTTTTGTCCATTTTTTATGAATGAATCAATTCTTGACCTTGTTAACTGAACTACATTTCATTCATTTAGGATGAATTAACCTTTACACAGGAAGAGTTGTGAACAGTTGCTTACTCTATTGACTCCTTGACACGTGAGCACACACACACACACCGCACACACACACACCGCACGTCATATGGCGTCAGAAAGGTGGCATGTTGAGTTTGACCTATATGACGCATTTTCTGCCTCTCAATCTCTATGCCTCTTTGAGAGAGAGAGAGACAGAGAGACACACAGAGACAGAGAGAGACAGAGAGATAGATAGATAGAGAGAGAGAGAGAGAGAGAGAGAGAGAGAGAGAGAGAGAGAGAGAGAGAGAGAGATATAGAGAGAGACTGTGTGTGTGTGTAATGGATTGATTGGAATGCTACAGAAGATGTGAATAAAGAAGAAAGGAAGGAGAGAGAGAGAGAGAAGGAGAAGAGGAACAGAGGTCATAGGGTGATTCCATACGGAGGATTTCATAAAGAGTGTTAAAGAAAGCTCTAGTAATGGGAGGGAGGGAGGGAGGGAGGGAGGGAGGGAGGGAGGGAGGGAGGGAGGGAAATTAGAGCAGAAAGAGATAGGGATCTGAGGGAGTCATTAGGATGCTACATAGAGGATAGGAATGAAAGTCAGAAAGAGAGAAAGGAGGGAAAGAGGGAGGATTGCGATCGATTGTCCAGCTTTCTCCCATCATTGTTTTGCATCAATCACTTCAGTACTTTGATCACTTGTACATTAACTGTTCATCAATACCATACACACACACACACACACACACACACACACACACACACACACACACACACACACACACACACACACACTAACCTCAACCCAAACCCCTAACCCTAAAACTAAACCTAACCGAACTCCTAACCCTAATTCTAACCCTAAACCTAACCCCTAAGCCTAAAATAACCTTTTCCTTGTTGGCACCGGCAAAATGTCCCCAATTGTCCCAATTGTCCTTGTTTTACTATCCTTGTGAGGACTTCTGGTAAAACCACACAACACACACACACACACACACACAGTGAGTTCCTGACCTGTTATTGCTTGAAGAAGTCCTCTCTGTCACATCCCTCAATCTGTTCCGTTTGATTGTTCAGCCAGACACTCCAGAAATCTCCCTCTCCCTCTCTGTCTTTCTCACACACTCCGAGACAGTGTATTCCTCTCCGACACGAGCACAGCTGTCAGGTTTTGAGTTCTTCTCTAAAATATAATTGTGTGTGTTATTCTCCTCAGAACACACTGCAGGAAAGAGGGAATAATCCAACAGTTTGAATGGAACCAGTGAAGTAGAAAGAAGGGAAGAGTGAAGGAGGACGGGAGCAGAGAAGAGAAGAGAGGAGAGAGAGTTCTTCACTCTGTTCTCCTCCACCGCCCTCCCTCTCTCTCTTTCATCCTTCCCTCTCTCTCTTTCATCCCTCCCTCTCTCTCTTTCATCCCTCCCTCTCTCTCTTTCATCCCTCCCTCTCTCTCTTTTATCCCTCCCTCTCTCTCTTTCATCCCTCCCTCTCTCTCTTTCATCCTTCCCTCTCTCTCTTTCATCCCTCCCTCTCTCTCTTTCATCCCTCCCTCTCTCTCTTTCATCCCTCCCTCTCTCTCTTTCATCCTTCCCTCTCTCTCTTTCATCCCTCCCTCTCTCTCTTTCATCCCTCCCTCTCTCTCTTTCATCCCTCCCTCTCTCTCTTTCATCCCTCCCTCTCTCTCTTTCATCCTTCCCTCTCTCTCTTTCATCCCTCCCTCTCTCTCTTTCATCCCTCCCTCTCTCTCTTTCATCCTTCCCTCTCTCTCTTTCATCCCTCCCTCTCTCTCTTTCATCCTTCCCTTTCTCTCTTTCATCCCTCCCCTCATTCTTGCACACGTCCCCCACTCTCTCACACTCTGTCATTCATCGCTCTCTAACAATTAACACACTATCACACTCTCTCTCCTTCTCTCTGTCTCTCTATTACTCTCCTGGCTCTCCCTGTGTGTGTGTGTGTGTGTGTGTGTGTGTGTGTGTGTGTGTGTGTGTGTGTTGTGTGTGTGTGTGTGTGTGTGTGTGTGTGTGTGTGTGTGTGTGTGTGTGTGTGTGTGTGGACGTGTTTAACTATACTTGTGGGTCCCCACAAGAGTAGTAAACCAAGAAAGATTTGACCAACTGGGGACATTTTGTTGGTCCCCACAAGGTCAAATGCTATTTGTAGGGGGTTTAGGGTTAAGTTTAGAATTAGTGTTAGCAAAAGAAATCTGGACCTCTTCACAAAATACTTTTTACTAACTTCTTCTTCTTCTTCTTCTTCTTCTTCTTCTTCTTCTTCTTCTTCTTCTTCTTCTTCTTCTTCTTCTTCTTCTTCTTCTTCAGTCCGTTTTATATGGCGACGCTGTATATATGGGAAATGGAATAGCGCCAAACCAACACAGAACCAACCAGTGGCCAAAAATATATTACATCCGGAATGAATGGAAAAATACCAGATGTATCCTGGATATATGATATCCCAGCAACTCTCAACCCAGAAACAAAGTATTTTTTTTATTCATATATATTATTGTCTGTGACTACTACATGTGCCCATCTCATTGATATCAAATTATTAGAGATACACAAATAGTTTTTGTACCCACCATACGTCAGGTACTTAATGGTCATGTGAGGTGAAATTACTATATTTTGGGATGTGAGCACTCAGATTGTATGTTTGACCTGACGAAGAAACGTTGTCAATAAAGCAGTGAATTGGGAGCTTTAACAGTGTGCAGGCCTTCCTGTTTTATACTAGTCTTCTCTCTTTCTAACCCATCTTTCTCTCTAACTCAACTCAATTCAAAGTGGCTTTATTGGCATGGGAAACTGCCGCTGTGTACTCTCTCTCTCTCTCTCTCTCTCTCTCATCTCTCTCTCTCCTCTCTCTCTCTCTCTCCTCTCTCTCTCTCTCCTCTCTCTCTCTCTCTCTCTCTCTCTCTCTCTCTCTCTCTCTTCTCTCTCTCTCTCTCTCTCTCTCTTCTCTCTCTCTCTCTCTCTCTCTCTCTCTCTCTCTCTGCTTTATTGGCATGACGTAACAATTAACATATTGCCAAAGCTTACTTTGGATATTTACAATGTGAACATAATTAAAATAATAATAATCAATATTGTTCAACAGGACAACAGTAACAACAATAACCAAGTGTCAAAATAACCATTGAACAATAACAATATAGAGAACATGTGCAAGTTGGTTGGCCTGTCAGACACTGTTCCTCATCTTATGGCAGGCAGCAATGTAGTGTGTTGCCAACCCACAGCTCTCTGCGTCCTCCCCAGACATTGGCCTAATTCTGCCCTGCATGCATTGTTTGTAGTTTTCCTCTGGACATGTAGGAGAATCTACAGAACTCTGCATGCAGGGTTTCAATGGGGTGTTTGTCCCATTTGATAAATCTTGTTTTGCAAGTGGACCCCCACACCTAGCTGCCATATAGTGCAATTGGTTCAATTACACATTCAATTCGTTTTAGCCAAATTTTTATAGGTATTTCAATTTGAATTGGTTTTTTAATGGCGTAGAATGCCCTGCGTGCTTTCTCTCTCAGTCATTCACTGCATCATTAAGGTGTCCAGTTGAGCTTATTTTTAAGCCTAAGTAATTGTAGTGTGTTCAGTACTCTATATATTTTGTACCAATTGAGAACTTTGGTCTAATTCCTGAGATCTGGATCTTTGGGGTTTACTGCCAGGGCCGAGGTCTGGCAGTACTGCTCTAGCAGGTCCAGGCTCTGCTGTAGGCCATGTGCTGCGGGTGACAGCAGGCACAGGTCATTTGCAAAAGAAGGCATTTAACCTCTGAATTGTGGAGACTAGCACCAGGGGCTGAGGATTTTTCTAGAATAGTGGCCAATTCGTTGATGTAAATATTGAAGAGTGCAGGGCTCAGATTGCAACCCTGGCGAAGGCCCCCACCCCTGATAAAAAAATTATGTTATTTTCTTGCCAATTTTGATACTGCACGTTTTGCCAGTATACATTAATTTAATATGTAATATGTTTTACCCCCTACACCACTTTCAATATCTTTGTAGAACAGTCCTGTATGCCAAATGGAATCAAATGCTTTTTGGAAGTCGATAAAGCAAGCATACATTTTTGTATTATTTTGGTGGACATGTTTATCGATCAGGGTTGTGTAGGGTGTAAATATGATCGGTCGTGCGATGTTTTGGTATAAATCCAATTTGGCTTTTACTCAAGACATTGTGCTTATTAAGGAAGTTTAGAACTCTACATTTATAATACTACAGAAAACTTTCCCCAGGTTACTGTTCACACAAATTCCTCTGTAATTGTTAGGGTCAAATTTGTCTCCGTTCTTAAAGATTGGGGGTTATGAGTCCTTGATTCCAGATGTCAGGGAAATAACCTACACTCAGGATCAAATTAAACCGTTTTAATATAGCCCAATTTGACATTTTGCACTAGTGAATTGTGCATCTCATTTAGGATGCCATCAGGTCCGCATGCTTTTTTAAATTTGAGTGCTGAAGTGTCTTATAGAGCTCCTGGTCAGTAATTGGGGAGTCCAATGGATTTCGATTGTCCTTTATAGATTTTCTAATCCATTGAACTTCTCATGAATTTGGCATTGTTCTGCCGTTTGTGTCAATTTGTTTGATTTTTAGGTTTTTCCAATTTTGCCCAGAAGTTGTTTGTGTTTATGGATCCTCAATCAGTGTCAGCTGCTTGCTGTTGTACTGTGCTTTATTGGTTCTGAGTCTACGTTTATAGAGTTTTAAAGTCTCACAGTAATGAAGGAGTAATTCACCATTATTTGGGTCTCTCTCTCTCTCTCTCTCTCTCTCTCTCTCTCTCTCTCTCTCTCTCTCTCTCTCTCTCTCTCTGTCTCTCTCTCTCTCTCTCTCTCTCTCTCTCTCTCTCTCTCTCCCTCTCTCTCTCTCTCTCTCTCCTCCTCTGTGTTTCGCTATTGCTCTCTCTCTCAGTAGGGATTAGACAGTCCAGAGCAGTAGGGGGTGGAGGTAATGGTCAGAGTCTGGACCCCCTATTGTGACTCTCCTAACCTCTCCTCTCCTCTCCTCTCCTCTCCTCTCCTCTCCTCTCCTCTCCTCTCCTCTCCTCTCCTCTCCTCTCCTCTCCTCTCCTCTCCTCTCCTCTCCCTCCATTTTTTCTTATCTCTCCTCTATTCTCCTCTCCACACTTCACTTTTATTTTCCTCTCCTCTATTCTCACTCCAATCATCTACTCTTGATTCAACTAATCAAGGTCATTATGATGAGAAATGAGCTGAATTACGTGTTTGCTACAGTAAGATAGAACGAAAGCATCTTGGCTGAATCTCAACCCCTAAGCCCTTTATCGAGTGGCCACTTGCTAATGTGTTCGATAGTGATCACTCGAGTGCAGGTGTTTTGGCCAAAATGAGCATTGAGATTATCTATACTTGACATCCTAAACTGTCACTTATCAATATTCCAAAATTCTAAATCCATTCGTGAGCTTCCGCGAGCCGTCCACGTAACAACAACATTCTGTTCTCGAGAGCAACAAATCACCTCACTCTTTTCAATCCCAGCATAACGCAGGATGATCCCTGACCTGGATCACAGAAATCTTTGCGGAGGTTTTCCCCTTCAAGCTGTTGCCCTTCTGAAGAACAGGAATGTAAGTAGCTAGTCCAGCTATACCGACAAACCGGTTAGCTAATATTTCGTTGAAATAGTAACTCATTTGTTATATAGCTGTGATATAACAGGTATTAGAAACATTTAGGTGTTGCTGTTGCCAGAACTGCTGGCTAATAATTTGCTATCTAGGTGAGCTAGCCACCTGTGTAGTATTTACCTTTCATCATATAAGTAGAAAATAGAAGGACTGTAGTGTCTCAATTTAAAATAATTTTAATAAAAGCACAACTTTGGTCTGTAATGTAGAGTGAGGAGTCTATTAAATTCACTACCCAAAATATAAATAGCCTACATTTATTATTTCTAATTCATAATTGTAATTAATTCCAATTTTTTTTTATAGATTATTAATCTATTAAAATGAGTATGTGTGCATTAAGTCAGCTATTCTGTCAATGAAATGTTTTTTCCCCCCTCTTTATTTTTTTTTTTTCTTATTTCAGGCAGTTCGTGTGTCAGCGTTCCGATCCTGAGGCTCTACGGTGACGCAGAGCGGTACTGTACCTCAGGCCTGAGTTTCGCCTCACGAGGCAGTCCATGATGGGGCTCATGAGACTGCTTTAACAGGAAAAAGACTGTGGGGACAGCACCTTGAGGTCTTGATCTTTTGTATACTGGCTATAGGGTAGTAGCCAGCACCTTCAGCGTCCCGAAAACCAACCGTATGCAGAACAGTTCACAAGATTGGGCGAAAGATTGTCAGGCTCGTCGGGAACAGAGGAGGACCAAGGCGCAGCGTTGCAGGCAAACATACTCTTTATTTAGCGATATATTGACAAAATAAACAAAACGATAACGTGACAGTTCACGGTCTAACACAAACCGACTAGAAACAAGATCCCACAACTACTGTGGGAAAACAGCCTGTTTAAATGTGGTTCCCAATCAGAGACAACCAGCCACAGCTGACACTCGTTGCCTCTGATTGAGAACCACACTGGCCAACATAGAAATGAACCAACTAGAACTACAACACAAATCTACACACCCTGGCTCAACATAACAGTGTCCCCAGAGCCAGGGCGTGACAGTACCCCCCCCTAAAGGCGCGGACTCCGACCGCGCCAACCAAATACCACAGGGGAGGGACCGGGTGGGCACTCCGCCTAGGCGGCGGATCCGGCTCTGGACCTGATCCCCGCTCCCTCTCCAACCCCCCAAAGTACCACTGGTCCGGTCTGGCCCCGCTGGCCGGAGCTGGACTGCACACTGGTGGAGCGGATTGCTCTAGCTCCGGCATGAAGCATCTGACCGGTGCCGGACCAGGCACCGGTGGAACAGGCACGGGACGTGCCGGACTGACAACGCACACCACTGGCCTGGTGTGGGGAACAGGCACGGGCCGTGCCGGACTGACGACGCACACCACTGGCTTGGTGTGGGGAGCAGGAGCGGGCCGGACCGGGCTGGCGACACGCACCATTGGCTTGGTGTGGGGAACAGGCACGGGCCGTGCCGGACTGACGACGCACACCACTGGCTTGGTGTGGGGAGCAGGAGCGGACCGGACCGGGCTGGCGACGCACACCACTGGCTTGGTGTGGGGAACAGGCACGGGCCGTGCCGGACTGACGACGCACACCACTGGCTTGGTGTGGGGAGCAGGAGCGGGCCGGACCGGGCTGGCGACGCACACCACTGGCTTGGTGTGGGGAACAGGCACGGGCCGTGCCGGACTGACGACGCACACCACTGGCTTGGTGTGGGGAGCAGGAGCGGACCGGACCGGGCTGGCGACGCACACCACTGGCTTGGTGTGGGGAACAGGCACGGGCCGTGCCGGACTGACGACGCACACCACTGGCTTGGTGTGGGGAGCAGGAGCGGGCCGGACCGGGCTGGCGACGCGCACCATAGGCTCGGTGCGGGGAGCAGGAACAGGCCGGGCCGGGCTGGCGACGCGCACCATAGGCTCGGTGCGGGGAGGAGGAACAGGCTGGACCGTACTGGGGACACACACCACTGGCCCTATGCAGGGATCAGGAACGGGCCGGACCGGACTGGTAACACACCCCAGTACCTCTCGCCGTGCCTCTACACCTTCCTTCCCCTCTTCGACCAGTGGCCCCCGTAACCTGGCGGCCTCCTCTGCCAACCCGCTGGGCTGCTCTGTCGCGGTCTCCTGCTGCCCCGTCGTCCACGGCGTTAGCCCCCCCCTAAAAATTTTATGGGCTTCACTCCTACCCGTGGACCAGGTCTCCATACTCTTTGCCAGCCTTTCGCCCTTCTGCTTCCACGTCAAGGAAGACGCGAAGGAGATCCGCTAGAGATCTCTCAGGCGGTGGCTCCTGGACTTGCTGCTTGGTCCAGTCTTGGTGGGATCTTCTGTCAGGCTCGTCGGGAACAGAGGAGGACCAAGGCGCAGCGTTGCAGGCAAACATACTCTTTATTTAGCGATATATTGACAAAATAAACAAAACGATAACGTGACAGTTCACGGTCTAACACAAACCGACTAGAAACAAGATCCCACAACTACTGTGGGAAAACAGCCTGTTTAAATGTGGTTCCCAATCAGAGACAACCAACCACAGCTGACACTCGTTGCCTCTGATTGAGAACCACACTGGCCAACATAGAAATGAACCAACTAGAACTACAACACAAATCTATACACCCTGGCTCAACATAACAGTGTCCCCAGAGCCAGGGCGTGACAAAGATCAGGAACAGTCTGAAGAAGGTCATCGACTTCCCTGCTCCAGAAGATGTGGAGGACATCGGGCTGGGATTTGGAAGGTTGGCGAGGAGCGATGTGTTCAGAAAGACAGTCGGGGCCATCGATGGTTGCCACATACGCATCAAGCCACCAGCACTGGACAAGCAGGACTACTTTAATTACAAGCAGTTCTCTCCCTCTCTCCTTTCTCTCCCTCCCTCTCCCTCCCTCTTCATAAATAGCTGTCTTTAAAAAAGTATCCGTTTTTATGTGTAATCTCTTCTACCTATTTAGATGATCAGTTCGTTGTTATTTATTTTATTACCACCAATCAGTTCCTTGTCATTTTATCACCTGAGTGTTTATCACCAATCAGTTCCTTGTCATTTTATCACCTGAGTGTTTATCACCAATCAGTTCCTTGTCATTTTATCACCTGAGTGTTTATCACCAATCAGTTCCTTGTCATTTTATCACCTGGGTGTTTATCACCAATCGTTTGTGCAATACTTGATAAGTAAGTCTTATTTTCTTGTGTGTTGATATCACTTGTTCTCATCTCTCAAAAATATAAAAAGAAATAAATCTCTCAATTTGCCCATCAGCTGCTCTGTCCCTGTTTTCCTCTTCACTGTCTCCTTATATCTCTTCTCCTCCCTCCCTGCCTTAAAATAATCAAATAGCCAATTGCTGCTCTGCCTCTTTCTTGGCCCTGCTCTACCCTGGCTGGTCCCCTGGCTGGTCCCCTGGCTGGTCCCCTGGCTGGTTCCCTCACTGGTCCCCTGGCTGGTTCCCTCACTGGTCCCCTGGCTGGTTCCCTGGCTGGTCCCCTGGCTGGTTCCCTCACTGGTCCCCTGGCTGGTTCCCTCACTGGTCCCCTGGCTGGTTCCCTCACTGGTACCCTGGCTGGTCCCCTGGCTGGTTCCCTCACTGGTCCCCTGGCTGGGGCCCCTGGCTGGTTCCCTCACTGGTCCCCTGGCTGGTTCCCTCACTGGTCTCCTGGCTGGTTCCCTCACTGGTCCCCTGGCTGGTTCCCTCACTGGTCCCCTGGCTGGTCCCCTGGCTGGTCCCCTGGCTGGTCCCCTGGCTGGTACCCTGGCTGGTTCCCTCTCTTCGCGCTGATATTTCTTCTGCACAGGCTGATATTTCTTCAGTCCCGGGGGAGCTGCTCGTCCACGCACAGTTTAGAGGGAACATTACTTGTTGCTCTCAAGAAGCACTGGTCAACACAGGGTCTTTGTTGTTACTGTGTTACGATGTCAAAGAAACACATAATCTACTGGTACAATAAACCAGTATATTCAGAGACACATCATTTAACCAATACCTTGTACATTACGGATCATAAGGGTGGGTAACATAGCAAACATCATAAACATACAGTATGCAGTATGATTTGATTGATTTATTTGTCCAGTGTCTTGCACTCAGTCATGTCCAGCCCACATGATACTAAGACAATATCTTTAATTTTTATTCACAGCATGTGAGAGAACATTCATAAACGTACTATATCAAACACTAAAAACTAGGATCTATTGTAAGAAGATAAAACAACATTTTCATGCAGGCCTCCAATTCACACAAAAATTAATACAATATCAATATTAATAAAATAACAATAAAACAATTTTTCCTTTAAAATGTGGTTCATTTAGGTTGGCTGGAATAGAACAATGTACACTTCAAGAAAGTTCTGCAACAGGGTGATCAAATTAAGATCTTACATCTATAGCTGTTTGCCTAGACTCATGCCGGGGCATGGGTATACTCAACAGGGTGATCAGATTAAGATCTTACATCTGTAGCTGTTTGCCTAGACTCATGCCGGGCCATTGGTCTTCTCAACAGGGTGTCTCATACTCCAACAATGTTCTATCTCAAACCCAGTTCTGAGCATAAGTATTGGTCTAGTTCACACAGAAGTGTTTTCATAGTCAAACATGCATAAGTTCCTTTATGCAGCACCATGTCGATGATGGCACGTGCCTTGTCTGCCCTCTCAGCTATCACCTTTACTGAGTCTTTTTCGTAATCATTGACCACTTTCTTATGCAGGAGCCCGTCCAGGAGACCTTTAATAGTAGGCTCTGACACTTTTTCCACAAACTTACACCGCACGAAACGCAGCTGCTCCACATCACGGATATCCAGCCCACCGACCAACACAGTATCTGGGAGACAGGGTAAAGTAAGAGATACATTTGCCAAACATGTATTTGTGATGGAAGATACGTTCTACATTTACGCGTAGATGATCCACACTATAGATACACGTATTACAGCCACAGAGTAAGTTACGTAATAAGGTGACTGGATGGGATTTAAATAGCAACTTACCTGTTAGTGGCACTTGACGTATCCATACCTCCTCATCCCCTCTTTTCAGAAGTCTAAGCTCCACATCCTCTGTGCCTGCCTCCAGGAACACCTGGAAGGTGGGGTGGTAGTTGGGGCCGTACTCACGGCGAAACTTTTCCACCTGAAACACATGTAAAGTCAACCTCATTTCTCCACCAGCTGGCATTCAGTACACGCATCAGCACAGCTCACGTTTCAAAAATCACACACCATTTTTATTTGGCAACTTGGTGTGACAATGTCACATTCACATGATCCAGAACACGTCTGCTAAAAAAAACGTGGAAAAATATGATTTATTTTACCAATGGTTGTATCTTATTTTTCTCAGCAGAATCACAGCAGAGTTTGTATGTTTCCCCACATGTGAGCGGGCAGTTGGAGGGGATCTGAATGTATTTGCAGTCCCGCTGTTCCCTCTCCACCTGCAACAGAATAAGAGCTGATCATCAATAAGGCTCCTTCGATTATCAGAGGAGAGCCAACTGACAAATTTTACCGCCTAAAGTGATTTTCAGATTCATTTTAGCAACAAAAGTGTCCTTATACTGAATGTAAGGTTTTTTGCACCTCAGTGACGGGCACATTCACTGGAAGTAAATGTACGTTCAGAGTTGGCTTCCGGAGTTGTGGTTTGTGGAACAGCAGCACTTGCCCTTCCACCGAGGATGAAAAGTAGGAGGAGACCAGGCCCCATAAGGAGAGGTCTGTGATGTCCACCACCGCATGTGAGTAAGTCACCCTCACTGGCTGCAAAACTTCCACACTGTCACCAGTAACATGGGCCACAGATAAGGAATCAAAGCCTTTCCCTGCAATAGAGAAAACCTTCATTGGTGTACTGTGCTGATTGTGTAACAGGGTGAAGATTGCCCTACTAGGTAGCCATTTTGAGTGTCACCATTGTGCGCTGGGATTTGTGTGTTTCCAATTACTTCAAGGCTAATGAGGTGATTAAGCACACCTGTGCCCCTCCCTTTAAGCATTTGATGACGTGTCAAATGTTTTCAGAGGGATGGACATGAGTGATAACCCTTATCAGATATCCTTAACATGAAAAAGGTGAACCTTTTTGGCATTTATTGCAACGGTTGATAAACAGCACTACAGGAGTGGATAAGACCTCGGGAAGGATCGCTATCATCCTAGCTGCAGCTGAACCATTCTTGGGAGTGAGGGATGTAACAAGTGAAGGGCTGCATGAAGTACTGGCAGGAGCAATCGGATCCTCTCAGGTCCACAGATCTGTGTAGGGCTCCGAGTAAAGTTGATTGATTGAGGATAATGTTTTTGTTTTGTATGTAGTTTTTTCGGGCGTTAGAGGACGTTAAAAGTTTGAGTTTTTCCCATTTCTGTTTTGAATTTCCCCCTTTTTGTTTTCTGAGTACAGAAATACAGGTACAACTTTTCAGAATGTAGCCCTAAAACCCCACCAATGAAGAAGATGAAGCGTCTCTGGGTGCTTGAATCCCAGCCAGATCAGGGAGAGGAGAGGTAGACTGCTGGACTCCAAGCTGCCACGCTGTCAAAGGTGTTTTAGAGTATTGTTTGTGTAAAGCTTATTAAAGTAAAGTGTTGTTTGTTTCTGGTTGTAGCATCTTGGATCCCAACGAGGTAAAGTGCAACCCTATTTATTGAACTGTTTGTATTTTATTCTGTGTTTTAAGTGGTAGGTTTAAACACAGAATTGCCTGAATCCTCAGTCAATTTGTAGCCCCACTTTGTAGCTTGTGTGGCTTCTCACTGTGTGCTGTGCTGCTTGCTGTACCTTGACTGCTACCTACTGAACTAAGTCCTAGATCCAATCAGATCAAGCGTTAACCGGGCGATAGCGGATGTTTTGGAGGTGCCGGGAGGTGGAACTGCATTGGAGCTGACAAATCGGTGAGCACTTGGGTTAGAAGTTCAGAACAAAATAATTAGGATTTCTATCAGCTTAATCAAGGTGTAGATTTCATCGCACATTCCAGTGTTAGAACTTGTAAACAAGGCTGCGTGGGATTTCTCTTAATGCGACTCCGTGCAGCCAATGGCAATGCCCGCTTTAGGTACTGTATAATGCCGGGAGCCACTTGTGGATTTGACAGCTGTAAAGCAGCTCCACCTCCGACACCGTTAAAACATCAGCTATGTGGAGCGGATCTGATCTAAGCGGATCTGATCTAAGCGGATCTGTTTGAACAGGGCCCTAAATTGTGTGCTGCGACGTTCCTATTTAATCCGTGTGTACTTAAACCCTACAACTTAAACAACTTTAAGAATGCTGTTTGATGGACTTCTGTAGTAGTCAAGTCGTTTGTTTCAATTAGAGCTTTCATATTTACCCCTTTCTTGACGCAACTGTAACACCTTAATTACTTAGTAATTTACAATATTTTTGTAATTCTGTCTAGCGTGACCTGTTTCCTTACCATGTACCCAGTTGAAGTCTTTAATGACTCTGCCCTATCCCAAGAATATGTGGGTGTTACAATTGTCTATTTGGACGGATGTTGGCATTAGAACTTTGATGAAGAAGTAGCGTAAAACCCACCAGAGGTGATCTCACAGTGTGGGAGGTGTAACTGACGGACAGCTCCCTGAAGACACTCAATGCTGAACAGGGGTCCGGCAGGAGTCCGGCCCGTGGAGTGCAGGAGACTGTCGTCCCATTGGACAGTCCTGTAAAGCACCTCCCCCTCCCCCTCCCCCTCCATCAGAAACATCAGCCCTGTCAACCTGCACTGGAACAGGCCTGCATGGGGGCACTGGAGCCTGGGGGCCACAGAACAGTAGTGGCACTCATTTAAATAAACATGTTAGATGGTTGCTCACCCAGAAAGTAGTCTATGGGCCAGGGGAAACTGTAATCCATTGTTCGGTTTTCTTTCTCTTTAAATTAAATTATGTCGCTTTGACTCTGGTGACATAATATATATGAACGCTGTTAATTTGAAGGCACAGAGATACACTGTGACGAGATCCTGAGGCCCATTGTCTTGCCATTCATCCGCCGCCATTACCTCATGTTTCAACATGATAATCCATGTCGCAAGGATCTGTACACAATTCCTGGAAACTGAAAATGTCCCAGTTCTTCCATGGCCTGCATACTCACCAGACATGTCACCCATTGAGCATGTTTGGGATGCTCTGGTGTGACCAACAGATGCATATCTGTATTCCCAGTTGTGGAATCCATAGACTAGGGCCAAATACATTTAAATTGACTGATTTCCTTATATGAACTGTAACTCAGTAAAATATTTGAAATTGTTGCATTTTGCGTTTATATTTTTGTCCAGTGTACTTTAATACACATATAAGTGAATTTGTCCTAATACTAATACTAATACAAAAAGTGCTGTAATTTCTGACAGTCTGCACTTGAACCTCATAGTCATTGTATCATTTCAAATCCAAAGCGCTGGAGTACAGAGCCAAAACAACAACAACAAAATTCACTGTCCCAATACTTTTGGAGCTCGCTGTTTTTTTGTTGTATTTTTTTATGATACTGCCTTTATTGTTGTAGTTGTATAATTAATTCCTTGTTATGTGTTCCCTGCTGCATTTTTTTGTGTGAAGCAGGGCTCCCTTGCAAAAGAGACATGGTCTCAATGGGAAAAGGTTAAATAAAGTATGAAAAAAAATGAAAAAAAAGAATGCACTCACTAACTGTAAGTCGCTCTGGATAAGATCGTCTGCTAAAATGACTAAAATGTAAAAAATGTAAATAAAATAGCTACTACAGACATCAGCTAAGTTCAACCACCAGCTAACAATCAATGGAAGTAACAAGTAGCGGTGTGGATGTTTTTTTAATGGTCAAACCACCTTCATTAACATCAAACCAAATATGGAGTTGATTTGAGTTGATTTGGCCATGACGTTTTGAACATTTGCGCACATGCCATATCACTCCAATTGAGTGGCTGTTTAGACAAAACTGAACCATGGATTACAGTTTCTCCTGCCTTATAGACTTCTGTCAGGGTGAGGAACCGTCTAACGGCAGGTTGTAAAATTCTAACCTTCCCCTTTAAGTATGTGAAAAATGTATTCATGGATAATAAATGGTAACCTGTAATGGGTTTTGGTCCATTGTGGATGGATTGTTTTCCATTCAGGTTCTGTCAAAAGAGTTGGGGTCTGGAATAGAAAAAGGACACATATCAGCCAACACTTTAAGGCCTAAATTCTCTCTACTAAGCAGTGATGATGTTGTCAACAACAGGCTGCACTACCTACAATACTTACCTCTGTTTGGAATAAGAGACTTTCCACACCTGTGTTTTAGACTGTCATTGTATCCATGGTTGGATGCAATACAACTTTTATTAATCAAACTCTTATACAATTTATACAAAACACAACGACGCAGAGTCAGCCATTGGAAACAGAGCAGTTTGATTGTCTTTAAGACCAACTATCTGGCCATGGTGTTCATGCTGTATTATTGGTCCCTACTTGGGTCTGGTTACTCTGCAGGGCTCTCCAACCCTGTTCCTGGAGAGCTACCCTCCTGTAGGTTTTCACTCCAACCCTGTTCCTGGAGAGCTACCCTCCTGTAGGTTTTCACTCCAACCCTGTTCCTGGAGAGCTACCATCCTGTAGGTTTTCGCTCCAACCCTGGTTGTAACTGACCTGATTCAGCTTATCAACATGCAAATTATTAGAATCAGGTGCGCTAGATTAGAGTTGCAGCTCATAGACAGATGGCCTGACATTCTACTTTAGAATTCTCTGATACAGAGCAGAATTCATGGTTCCTTCTATTAAGGCAAGTCATTCAGGTCCTGAGGCAGCAAAGCATCCCCAAAGTATCCCACTACCTCCACCATGCTTGACCGTTGGTATGAGGTTCTTACTGTGGAATGTAGTGTTTGGTTTTCACCAGACATAGTGGAACTCATCTTGTCCAAGATGGGTCCCATCAGATATAGGACAGACACTTCAAAACATAATTCCTTTTGTTTTTCCATAAATGATTGTGTTATTCAAAGTGTTTCTATGGGCGAATAGCAAAACCAATGTTTCATAAAATAATTTTTATCATATTTTATTTTGATACCTACAGGGGTCCTAAAATTCAAAATAAAATAGCTAAATGATCCTTATGACCATCTTAAAACAATTCCATATGTTAGTGTAACCGGTGTGAAATGGCTAGCTAGTTAGCGGTGCGCGCTAGTAGCGTTTCAATCAGTGCCGTCACTCGCTCTGAGACCTTGAAGTAGTTGTTTCCCTTGCTCTGCAAGGGCTGTGGCTTTTGTGGAGCGACGGGTAACGGTGCTTCAAGGGTGACTGTTGTCGATGTGTGCAGAGGATCCCTGGTTCAAGCCCATGGTAGGGGCGAGGAGAGGGACGGAAGCAAAACTGTTAGCTTAGCTTAGTAGAAATCCAGCCCTGGGCCCTTAGACTTTACATTTCCTAAAAGTTCAAACATGGTTACATTTAATTTACATTTTGGTCATGTTCAACGAACGTTCTCCAACTGGTCTGACATTGGGAATGTTCTCAAATAGTTCCGAGAACATTAAGAAACAACATTATTCTATGGGGATTTCAGTACTTCAGCATAACGTTTTCCTCATGGTTCTATTTAAAGTCATGTTCTCAGCCTTTGGAACCAAAGTTCCAAAGGCTGGGCCTAATATTGTGTGTAAGAGGTCATACAATAAGTTTTGTAGTGATTCCTATGTTGTTGATGTAAAGAATATATGTTGGTCCGTGGTGTGTAATGAGGAGCAAACAGACACTGCACTTGACACATTTATGAAATTGCTTATTCCAGTTACTAATAAGCATGCACCCCTTAAGAAAATGACTGTAAAAACTGTTAAATCCATGTGGATTGATGAGGAATTGAAAAATTGTATGATTGAGAGGGATGAGGCAAAAGGAATGGCAAATAAGTCTGGCTGCACAACCAATTGGCAAACGTATTGCAAATTGAGATATCATGTGACTAAACTGAATAAAAATAAGAAGAAACTACACTATGAAACAAAGAAAAATGACATAAAGAATGATAGTAAAAAGCTTTGGAGCACCTTAAAAGAAATTCTGGGAAAAAAAAAAAACTCAGCTCCATCCTTCATTGAATCAGCTGGCTCATTCATCACAAAACCAACTGATATTGCCAACTACTTTAATGATTTTTTAATTGGCAAGATTAGTAAACTTAGGCATGACATGCCAGCAAAAATTGCTGACACTACACATCCAAGTATATCTGACCAAATTATGAAAGACAAGCATTGTAATTTTAAATTCCATAAAGTGAGTGTGGAAGAGGTGAAAAAATTATTGTTGTCTATCAACAATGACAAGCCACCGGGATCTGACAACTTGGATGGAAAATTACTGAGGATAATAGCGGACGATATTGCCACCCCTTTTTGCCATATTTTCAATTTAAGCCTATTAGAATGTGTGTGTCCGCAGGCTTGGAGGGAAGCAAAAGTCATTCCGCTACCTAAAAATAGAAAAGCCCCCTTTACTGGCTCAAATAGCTGTCAGGGTTGAGTGTAGAGGTAACGTGGAATCACACGCAGAACACACAGAGATTCGAAACAGATGTCTTTAGTGAAGTCCGAAAAATACAAGTCAAACACGGCAACAGGCCACAGGCGAAACATACGCACACTGGAAGAACCAAAGTAGGTGCGCACAACGTGCAGGACTCTCTCAAACAAAACGAAATACAGAGAGCACAGAACAGCGAACCAACTACTACACGTGACATAGAACAATTACACACAACACCTGACCAAACACAAGAGAACTAAATAGGGCGCATAATGAACACTTAACAATGAACAGGTGTAACAATCAGACAAAACTAATCAAACATAGAAACATAGAACGGTGGCAGCTAGTACTCCGGAGACGACGACCGCCGAAGCCTGCCCGAACAAGGAGAAGGAGCAGCCTCGGCCGAAACCGTGACAGTACCCCCCCCCTTGACGCGCGGCTCCAGCCATGCGCCGACCCCGGCCTCGGGGACGACCAGGAGGACGCGGAGCAGGGCGCGTAGGATGACCACGATGGAACTCGGTCAGAAGAGACGGGTCTAGGATGTCCCTCCTCGGCACCCAGCACCGCTCCTCCGGGCCGTACCCCTCCCACTCCACGAGATATTGGAGACCCCCCATCCGGCGTCTCGAATCTAGGATGGACCGAACAGTGTACGCCGGAGCCCCCTCGATGTCCAACGGGGGCGGAGGAGTCTCTTCTATCTCATAGTCCTGGAGTGGACCAGCTACCACCGGCCTGAGGAGAGACACATGGAACGAGGGGTTAATATTCTTGTAATCAATGGGCAGTTGTAACCTGTAACACACCTCGTTCAATCTCCTCAGGACTTTAAAAGGCCCCACAAACCGCCGACCCAGCTTCCGGCAGGGCAGGCGGAGGGGCAGGTTTCTGGTTGAGAGCCAGACTCGATCTCCAGGTGCGTACACTGGCCCCTCACTGCGGTGGAGATCGGCGCTCGTCTTCTGTCGATGGATGGCTCGCTGCAGATGGATGTGTGCAGCGTTCCACGTCTCCTCCGAGCGCCGCACCCACTCATCCACCGCAGGGGCCTCGATCTGGCTCTCATGCCAAGGTGCCAGAACCGGCTGGTACCCCAACACACACTGGAAAGGGGTTAGTTTAGTGGAGGAGTGGCGGAGAGAGTTCTGTGCCATCTCGGCCCAGGGAACATATCTCGCCCACTCCTCCGGCCGGCCCTGGCAATATGACCTCAGAAACCTATCCACATCCTGGTTGACACGTTCGACCTGCCCATTACTCTCCAGGTGGTAACCCGAGGTAAGGCTCACCGAAACCCCCAACCGTTCCATAAACGCTCTCCAGACTCTGGAGGTAAACTGGGGGCCTCGATCAGACACTATATCCTCGGGTACCCCGTAATGCCGGAAGACGTGGGTAAATAGAGCCTCAGCGGTCTGTAGGGCAGTAGGAAGACCCGGCATGGGAAGGAGACGACAGGCCTTCGAGAACCGATCCACAACGACCAGGATGGTGGTATTCCCCTGTGAGGAGGGAAGGTCTGTAACAAAATCCACCGAGAGGTGAGACCAGGGTCGTTGTGGAACGGGCAGGGGTTGTAACTTACCCCTGGGCAAGTGTCTGGACGCCTTACACTGGGCACACACCGATGGCCACCAGTACTTTGTGCTAAGGCAGTGCACTGTCCGGCCAATACCTGGATGCCCAGAGGAGGGTGACGTGTGAGCCCAATAAATGAGCCGATCCCGGACCTCGAGCGGGACGTACGTCCGACCCACCGGACACTGTGGAGGGCTAGGGTCGGTGCGTAATGCCCGCTCGATGTCCGTATCGACCTCCCATACCACCGGTGCAACCAGACAAGACTTAGGTAGTATGGGAGTGGGCTCAACGGACCTCTCCTCCGTGTCATACCGCCGAGACAGGGCATCTGCCTTCCCGTTCTGGGACCCAGGGATGTAAGTGATCTTAAACACGAACCGGGCTAGAAACATAGTCCAACGAGCCTGGCGAGGATTCAGTCTCCTAGCTGCCCGAATGTATTCCAGGTTACGGTGGTCAGTCAGAATGAGAAAAGGGTGTTGAGCCCCCTCAAGCCAATGCCTCCACACCTTTAGGGCTTGTACCACGGCTAACAGCTCCCTGTCCCCTACGTCATAATTACGCTCCGCCGGACTGAGCTTTTTCGAATAAAAAGCACAGGGGCGGAGTTTAGGTGGTGTGCCGGACCGTTGTGAGAGAACAGCCCCGATACCGGCTTCAGACGGACGCGTCCACTTCCACTTGGAATGGTAAAGCGGGATCCGGATGCGCCAGCACTGGAGCCGAGGTAAACAGGTCCTTCAGTCTCCCAAAAGCCCTGTCCGCCTCAGCTGACCACCGCAAGCGCACCGGACCCCCTTTCAGAAGGGACGTTATGGGAGCTGCCACCTGTCCAAAACCCCGGATAAACCTCTGGTAGTAATTCGCAAAACCCAAGAACTGCTGCACCTCTTTAACCGTGGTTGGGGTTTGCCAATTACGCACGACTGACACACGGTCAACCTCCATCCTCACCCCTGACGCAGACAACTGATAACCCAAAAAGGAGACCGACTCCTGGAAGAACAGACATTTCTCGGCTTTGACATACAGGTCATGCTCCAACAGCCTCCTCAATACTCGGCGCACCAGGGCTACATGTTCGGCCCGGGTAGAACTGTACACCAGAATATCGTCTATGTACACGACTACTCCCTGCCCCTGCATGTCCTGGAAAATCTAATCTACAAAGGATTGGAAGACTGATGGAGCATTCATTAACCCGTATGGCATGACGAGATACTCGTAATGACCGGAGGTAGTACTAAATGCTGTCTTCCATTCATCGCCCTCTCTAATGCGCACCAAGTTATATGCGCTCCTGAGGTCCAATTTTGTGAAGAACCGTGCCCCGTGTAATGACTCCGTCATAGTCGCAATCAGCGGGAGTGGATAACTATATTTCACAGTAATCTGATTGAGACCGCGGTAATCAATACACGGGCGCAAACCTCCATCCTTTTTCCTCACAAAAAAGAAGCTTGAGGACGCGGGTGAAGTGGAGGGCCGTATGTATCCCTGTCTCAGAGACTCGGCAATGTATGTCTCCATTGCCCTCTTCTCCTCCTGTGACAAAGGATACACATGGCTCCGCGGGAGCGCAGCTCCTGCCTGGAGGTCTATCGCACAATCCCCCTGTCTATGAGGTGGCAACCGCGCCGCTCTCGTCTTGCTAAACACGAGTGCCAAATCCTCATACTCGGGGGGAATGTGCAATGCGGGCATTTGGTTCGGACTCTCCACCGAGGTCGCCCCTACGGAAACACCCAGACATAGCCCCTCACACTGAGCAGACCACCCCTTAAGAGCCCTCTCTCGCCACAAAATAGTAGGATCATGGGTAATCAACCAGGGAAGCCCCAGCACCACCGGATACGCAGGAGAGTCGATCAGATAGAGCTGAATCGTCTCCTCATGACCCCCCTGCGTCTCCATCCTAAGTGGCACTGTGACCTCCCTAATCAACCCGGATCCTAACGGACGACTATCTAGGGCATGTACAGGGAAAGGATTATTTACCGGAAGGAGGGGAATCCCTAACTCTACACAGAATTTGCGATCTACAAAATTCCCAGCTGCGCCTGAATCTACTAGCGCCTTATGCTGGGAACGAGGTGCAACCTGTGGAAAACAAACAGGTATGGTTATGTGTACGACAGAAAGCTCTGGGTAAGTGGGGCGCCTACTCACCTGGGAGGACTCCCCAATGTGTGGCCTGCCTTCTCCTCCACCAGGAGACCCTCCCCAGCACCTAGCCGCGGTGTGCCCTCCACGGCCACAGTTGGTGCAGGGGACGGCCCCCCTCGGGCTCCTTCTTCTCCTTCCTCTAGCGCCAGCACCTCCGAGCTCCATGGGGCTCGGCTCGGAGGTGCTGGAGGGTGGAATGGGCGACCCCCACCTGGGACGCCCGCGGGTAGCGAGCAGGGTGTCCAGCCGAATGGCCATGTCAACCAATTGGTCAAATGAAAGCGTGGTATCCCTGCACGCCAACTCTCTGCGGACGTCCTCCCGGAGGCTGCAGCGGAAGTGGTCTATGAGTGCCCGCTCATTCCACCCCGCATCTGCCGCTAGAGTCCGGAACTCCAGTGCAAACTCCTGAGCGCTCCTCATCCCCTGCCGGAGGTAGAATAGACGCTCCCCCGCCGCCTTCCCTTCCGGTGGATGGTCAAACACAGCACGGAAGCGGCGGGAGAACTCCGCATAGGTGATGGTAGCGGCGTCTATTCTCCTCCATTCGGCGTTGGCCCACTCCAACGCCTTGCCGGTGAGACAGGAGATGAGGGCGGAAACGCTCTCGTGTCCAGAGGGCGCCGGGTGTACGGTGGCGAGGTAGAGTTCAACTTGCAACAGGAACCCCTGACACCCGGCAGCGGTGCCGCCGTACGCCCTCGGGAGCGAGAGCCGAATCCCACTGGGTTCCGGAAGTTGGACAGGCGGGCTGACCGATGGTGATGGTGCGGTAGGTGGGGGTGTGGGTACCCCGCTGGTCTCCCATCGATGGAGGGTGTTCATCACTCGGTCCAGGGCGTGCCCGATTTGGTTGATCCTGTCCTCCTGTCCACGAAGGCGCTCCTCGATGATCTCTGTGGGTGCGGGTGCTCCTGCTGATTCCATAGAGATGGTGTGTAATTCTGTCAGGGTTGAGTGTAGAGGTAACGTGGAATCACACGCAGGACACACAGAGATTCGAAACAGATGTCTTTAGTGAAGTCCGAAAAATACAAGCCAAACACGGCAACAGGCCACAGGCGAAACATACGCACACCGGAAGAACCAAAGTAAGTGCGCACAACGTGCAGGACTCTCTCAAACAAAACGAAATACAGAGAGCACAGAACAGCGAACCAACTACTACACGTGACATAGAACAATTACACACAACACCTGACCAAACACAAGAGAACTAAATAGGGCGCATAATGAACACTTAACAATGAACAGGTGTAACAATCAGACAAAACTAATCAAACATAGAAACATATAACGGTGGCAGCTAGTACTCCGGAGACGACGACCGCCGAAGCCTGCCCGAACAAGGAGAAGGAGCAGCCTCGGCCGAAACCGTGACAATAGCCGACCAATTAGCCTGTTACCAACCCTTAGTAAACTATTGGAAAAAATTGTGTTTGACCAGATACAAGCTATTTTACAGTAAACAAATTGACAACAAACTTTCAGCATGCTTATAGAGAAGGACATTCAACAAGCACAGCACTTACACAAATTACTGATGATTGGCTGAGAGAAATTGATGATAAAAAGATTATGGGGGATTTTTTGTTAGACTTCAGTGCGGCTTTTGACATTAACGATCATAGTCTGCTGCTGGAAAAAACGTATGTGTTATGGCTTTACTCCACCTGCTATATCGTGGATAAAGAGTTACCTGTCTAACAGAACACAGAGGGTGTTCTTTAATGGAAGCCTCTCCAACATAATCCAGGTAGATTCAGGAATTCCCCAGGGCAGCTGTCTAGGCCCATTACTTTTTTCAATCTTTACTAACGACATGCCACTGGCTTTGAGTGAAGCCTGTGTGTCTATGTATGCGGATGACTCAACACTATACGTCAGCTACTACAGCGACTAAAATGACTGCAACACTTAACAAAGAGTTGCAGTTAGTTTCAGAGTGGGTGGCAAGGAATAAGTTAGTCCTAAATATTTCTAAAACTAAAAGCATTGTGTTTGGGACAAATCACTCACTAAACCCTAAATCTCAACTAAATCTTGTAATAAATAATGTGGAAATTGAGCAAGTTGAGGTGACTAAACTGCATGGAGTAACCCTGGATTGTAAACTGTCGTGGTCAAAACATATTGATACAACAGCAGCTAAGATGGGGAGAAGTATGTCCATAACAAAGCGCTGCTCTACCTTCTTAACAGCACTATCAACAAGGCAGGTCCTACAGGCCCTAGTTTTGTCACACCTGGACTACTGTTCAGTCGTGTGGTCAGGTGCCACAAAAAAGGACTTAGGAAAATTGCAATTTGCTCAGAACAGGGCAGCAAGGCTGGCCCTTGGATGAACACAGAGAGCTAATATTAATAATATGCATGTCGATCTCTCCTAGCTCAAAGTGAAGGAGAGATTGACTTCATCACTACTTGTGTTTATGAGAGGTATTGACATGTTGGGTGCGCCAAGCTATCTGTTTGAGCTACTGGCGCACAGCTCGGTCACCCATGCATACCCCACAAGACATACCACCAGAGGTCTCTTCACAGTCCCCAAGTCCAGAACAGACTATGGAAGGCGCACAGTACTACATAGAGCCATGACTACATGGAACTCTATTCCAAATCAAGTAACTGATGCAAGTAGTAAAATTAGATTTAAAAAAACAGATGAAAAAACACCTTATGGAACAGCGGGGACTGTGAAGCAACGCAAACATAGGCGCAGACACATGCATACACACACACACACACACGATAACATACACACTATACACACATGTACACATGGATTTTTGTACTGTAGATATGTGGTAGTGGTGGAGTAGGGGCCTGAGGGCACACAGTGTGTTGTGAAATCGGTGAATGTATTGTAATGTTTTGAAAATTGTATGAACTGCCATAATTTTGCTGGACCAAGGCAGCAGCTAATGGGGATCCATAATAAAAACAAATACAAATACAAACGTTAAGAAACAACGTGCTTCTGTGGGAATTTCAGTACTTGTGGTTATTTTTAATGTCATATTTTTACTACATTCTGGGAAAGTAAAAAAAAAATGGTATGACTTGAGGGATGTTCTCAGAACGTTCAGATAATGTATGGATCTCTTTTATGTCAGTTCTTGGCAATATTCTGGGAATGTTGAAAATAATTGAATTGTACACATTAACATCAATAAGCTCTAAATTCCGTTCTCAGAACATTAAGAAAACTTTCCATAAAAACCACAAGAAAGCTTTAGTAACTGCCACGCCTACTCCCGCTCCCCCGCTCCGGTGCTCGACTTCGCCGGTTTACTAACCACCGGTCCTGGCAACCCATCATGACGCACACCTGGCAACCCTCATTACGCACACCTGCGCCTCATGAGGCACACCTGGACTTCATCACTATCCTGATTACTTCCCCTTTATCTAGCACTCCATGGCATCACTCTTCAGGCAGTGTTGGTTCAGTTTTCATGTCTAGAAGCGTCTCTTGTTTTGTAACTCGCCATGTTCATTATTATTAAACTCACCATCTGCTTCCTGCCCTGCGTCTACGTTACAGAGAATTTTCTACGGATGTTATTTAAAAACATATACATTCCGTTCTTAGCGTCAATAAAATGTTCCTCCATTTGTCTCATTGTTGTCGCTTTTCAAATACTGTTAATGTCATTTAGTAATTTTAACAAATTTGATCCATGTTTAACGACATCACCTTCCTGATGGCAATGCCTGACGACGTATCCGAAACTGTTTTGCCGACAAGAAGAGGGCGTGGAGTGTTCAGGCGTGGAATGTGTATTGAGAGTATTGGAGTTGGAATTTCAGTTTACCTCCTGAATTAACTGAATTAAAAGGGAATTGAACCCAACCCTGCAGTGCAGTCAGTATACCAAAGTTTAGATGATCTTACTTACATGAATGTGGCTAGAAGTCTTAAAGCCCATTGGAATACCTGAAATAAGAATCAATGGTCAACATTATCTCACTTGTTTTGGATTTGGAGCCATCTGGTACTGTATCTCAGAAAACAAACCCATGGATATAGTATACACACCATTGTATATTTGAATTAAACCAAATGAATAACTGTCTAGCATAAATATAAATTGAGATATTCACTCCACATAATAAGATTAACATCCATCTGTATGTTAATTTTTTAGTAAGTCACTTATTTTTCCCCCAATGTCTAGGTAATTCAACATGAACAAGTTGGAGTCACGCATTACCAGGTAAACATTTACTTCATCAAGTTTTACAGTCATTACTAACATTTAAACGGGACCCCATCATGTGGAATAGATGTGCCTTGCAAAAGTATTCATCCCCCTTGGTGTTTTTCCAATATTGTTGTGTTTCAACCTGCAATTTATATGGATTTTTATTTGGATTTCATGTAATGGACATACACAAAATAGTCCAAATTGGTGTACTGAAATGAAAAAAACAACTTGTTTCTAAATATTCTAAAAAAGAAATAACGGAAGCCCCTAAATAAGATCTGGTGCAACCAATTATCTTCAGAAGTCCACCTGTGTGCAATCTAAGTGTCACATGATCTCAGTATATATACACCTGTGCTGAAAGGCCCCAGAGTCTGCAACACCACTAAGCAAGGGGCACCACTAAGCAAGCGGTACCATGAAGACCAAGGATCTCTCCAAACAGGTCAGGGACAAAGTTGTGGAAAAGTACAGATCAGGGTTGAGTTATAAAAAAATATCCGAAACTTTGAACATCCCACGGAGCACCATTAAATCCATTATTAAAAAATTGAAAGAATATGGCACCACAACAAACCTGCCAAGAGAAGGCCGCCCAACAAAACTCACGGACCAGACAAGGAGGGCATTAATCAGAGAGGCAACAAAGAGACCAAAGTTAACCCTGAAGGAGCTGCAAAGCTCCACAACGGAGATTGGAGTATCTGTCCATAGGACCACTTTAAGCCGTACACTCCACAGAGCTGGGCTTTACGGAAGAGTGGGCAGAAAAAAGCCATTGCTTAAAGAATAAAATATGCAAACACATTTGGTGTTCACCAAAAGGCATGTGGGAGACTCCCCAAACATATGGAAGAAGGTACTCTGGTCAGATGAGACTAAAATTGAGCTTTTTGGCCATCAAGGAAAATGCTATGTCTGGCGCAAACCCAACACCTCTCATCACCCCGAGAACACCATCCATGGTGGTGGCAGCATCATGCTGTGGGGATGTTTTTCATTGGCAGGGTCTGGGAAACTGGTCAAAATTGAAGGAATGATGGATGGCGCTAAAAACAGGGAATTTCTTGAGGGAAAACTGTTTCAGTCTTCCAGAGATTTGAGACTGGGACGGAGATTTACCTTCCAGCAGGACAATGACCCTAAGCATACTGCTAAAGCAACACTTGAGTGGTTTATGGGGAAACATTTAAATGTTTTGGAATGGCCTAATAAAAGCCCAGACCTCAATCCAATTGAGAATCTGTGGTATGACTTAAAGATTGCTGTACACCAGCGGAACCCATCCAACTTGAAGGAGCTGGAGCAGTTTTGCCTTGAAGAATGGGCAAAAATCCCAGTGGCTAGATGTGCCAAGCTTATAGAGACATACCCCAAGAGACTTGCAGCTGTAATTGCTGCAAAAGGTGGCTCTACAAAGTATTGACTTTAGGGGGATGAATAGTTATGCACGCTCAAGTTTTCTGTGTTTTTGTATTATTTCTTGTTTGTTTCACAAGAAAAAATATTTTGCATCTTCAAAGTGGTAGACATGTTGTGTAAATCAAATTATAACCCCCCCCCCCCCACCCCCCCCCCCCCACCCCCCCCCCCCCCCAAATCCATTTTAATTCCAGGTTGTAAGGCAACAAAATAGGAAAAATGCCAACGGGGGTGAATACTTTAAAAAAAAAAAATATGGATAAGAGCGTCTGCTAAATTACTAAAATGTAAAAATGTAAAATGTACTTTCGCAAGCCACTGTAATACAAGTCAAGGTATGACTTACCTCGAAGTAATGTTTTTGATTCTTCCATTATGGTTCCCTCTGATCCAATGGCATATTTCATTTTTTGCTGAACATTTCCCACTCTGTATATTGTGTACTTTATGTCAAAAGCCACAGGGCCACTGATATCGAAGCCAAGGTAAAATGAGATGTAACCATCCTTCCACACACTGGCCTGTTTCTGAGGACGAATCTCAATCTCTTTGTCTGCCATACGGGCAAATGCCTTATACACTCTGACCACTCCTTTGACACGAAGAAGGTGATCCTGAATCCAGGTGTCCCTGATCTCTGCACTGCCTCTTGTTTTATTGGCTGTCCTTGATTTCCTTTTCAGACGCTCACAGATGTTGTCTATGCTTGATTTGTGAACAAGTCTTTTTAACCCAGCACCTTTACCCAGGTAAAACAAGGGCACAAGTTCCCTAGATTGTAGGTACTTCTTGTATTTGTTGTCAAAGGCCTGCTTCATGCGCTCAACATACTTGTTAAGATCAATGTCATTGGTGACATCCCCCTCTCTTGCCTCCTCGGGCCAAAACAGTAGGAGGACAAGGAGGTAAAACTCTGGGGTCCAAAGTTTTGTCTTTTCTTCCTCCATGAACTTCTGAAGAATGGTTCTAAGTTGTGGTAGAGTTGCGGGTTCTGCAGATGCCACTGGCCCATTGATCTGGATGAAGTTGGCCAGGATGTAATTACAGGCAGTGTTAACATCATCAGGGTTTTCTTTATTGATTATTTTCCACAGCTCTGTGATTTTACTCAAGTTGGACTCACTGGCATTTTGATTGAGAGAGGAGAGGCCAGGAAAGGTAGAGGCCATTTTCTCTTTGAGTGTCTTTAATGGTAGGTCCTCTTTTGGACTGGGGGCACTTGTATACTTGCAAAAACAATCAATAATGTCTCGCTGAAAGTATGTTGGCTGATCCTTCCAGTTCCTGGGCTCAGAGTAAGTGAGGTAACTCTCAAAAAAATTGTAAAATTTATTTTCAACCGCAACTCTGAGGCTGGTGATGAAAGTCTTGTACTTCATGAGCTTTCTGTCCTCAAACAGTACCGAGAGATCTTCAGCTGATATTTCCTGGGTAAGGATTTTCCTCCATTTTGGGTTGAGATTTGTGAGGGAATTATAAACAATGTTAGCAACCTGTAGATAACCAAAGATTCCCCTGTTGTTGAAGGTGTGATACATTTTTGTTGGACTGTCATCCTCCACTGTTTCCTTTTCAGCTAACTCCTCCTCTTGTTTGAAAGCCTTGATGGCTTTCTCTGCCCAAAACAAAATGTCTCTGGCCCCTGATTTTTCACCTGATTTTCCATTGACTTGTTTATTCAAATGGTTCTTGTGAACTTGTCCCAGTGTATCAGCAATGAATGAGTTGGTGGGCACTCTCTCTTTAGCTCTTTCAGCCCAAATCTCAGCTCTTGTAAAATCAGATATTTTGATGTAGTAAAAACGTGCAAGAGATTGAGGGTAGAACGGGTCATGCTTGAATGTTTCTGAAGCGGTTTTCAACACATTTACACATTCAGGAATGCCTTCATGTTTCTCAATATCTAGAATTAACCTGGAAAACATCTCCTGGCCATTTGAGGTTGTTTCTCTCTTAGTTAACATGTCTTTGAAGAACAGTAACAAGGATGGCTGAATTTGTTGTCTGGTTAAGTACTGCAGAAAGTCCAGTGTTGCTGAGCTCCTAGCTATACCAGCATCTGCCAGCAACTGAACACATTGATGTGCAAGAACTGGGTGTGCTATGCGGACTCTCTTGTCTTCTCCTCCATGTCTTGAGAATGTGACTATGAGATCACTGAAAGGTTGCATGCGTTTCTGAAATGACAGGTAGGGGTCACCATAGGGGTCTTGATGGCTGAGGAATGCCTCACACTGTGACTGTAAGAGGTAGGAGCCAGGAACATAGGAGTTCACCAGAGCTAAAAATGCAAAGAGTTTGGTGTTGCGGGATGCTTTGTTTTGCTGAAGATATTTGGTGATTTCTTTTGCCTCGTCTGAACAAAATGTTTTTCTCATGTATTCTTCATTGAAATCATGTTGCATTATGTTAAAGCTGTGAAACTTTCCCATCTCGTCTCTGTGGTGCCTCTGTATTTGTTTTTCTATGCTAACAAGGCTTGTTTTCTCTTTGTCAGAAAGACTTGATTTCAGGAGTAAATCTGCCTCAGTTCTACTCTCATCCTCCTCATCGTCTATGATATAGGCAGAGCGTATGCATTGTAGAATGATGACCACAGGGCATTTAGCACTGATTTTTTGCTCTGTTATTTCTCTGATGAGAAAGTCCTGTAAGGGGTCCCTCAGGTGTTCATTGTCCTGCAAAAGAAGCACTGTATTCTGGTTTTCTGGATCACCGGTTGCAAAAAGTTTGACCACCTGTTTGGCAATAGTCCTAGTGTCAGACAGCGGGTCTTTCTGGACTTGTTTGCCTATATCTTTCTTGTCAGAAGAAGGGTCGACCAGAACAGCACACCTGAGCTCTTTCCTCAGGTCCCAGAGTATCTGCATGGCCAGGGTGGTTCCTCCACTGCCTGGCTGGTGCGACAGCTTAATACTGTTTACACTCCAGCTGCCCTGTCTCTGAACCTTGATGAGTTCCCTCAGCTTTTCATAACCATCTCTTCTGATCAATCCAATGTCATGTTCTTCTCCTGTAGGCGTGGCACTGCTATCAGAGGCCCTCTCATCAGCCAGGTAAAAGTTCATCCATTTAGGTGGGGTTCCCTTGTAAAAATCTGACTCAGTCTCCAAAGCAACTGCTGGGTCGATTTGCTCTCCTTCAAACTCATTTGCGCTCAAGACATCTAGAAATGAGAGTGAGTCCATGAGTTCACTGTCCATGAGAATTCCCCCCCCTCCAGCATTGGGCAGGGTTGGTATTACTTTGCCTGCCATGACAGGTAGCTATGTTGGTACACTCTCACAGCGGACGGAAAAACAGATTTGCATCTAGGTTATCTGATGATGCCTGCAAAGGCTGAGAATTCCTGTGGCAAGGAGGAGGTAACCTTTCCGCTAGACTATTATTAAGCACAGCGCAGATAAGCCTGGAATATCAACGACTCTAACTATTTTATTGCCAATATTTTATCTTAGCAAATCACATGACCGCGAGGCATGGCCAGGAATCAGAGACGTACAGTGTGCTTGGAGGCTGTGTTCAGAGGGCGGTTCAGAAAGAGTTGATTGATTAGAGATAAAGCCAATGGTTGTGGGTCAGGACTTTGTTCCTTGGTTTCTATTGGGTTTAACGAAGACCAAGTTTGAATTTAGCTTTGTTAAACAAAGACAATGTTATTTTTATGTGCCGCTGTCGTTTGTTCCAGTTGGCCTTGGTTATTTTCACCATGTTTTGTCATGTCCAATCTACAGGGAGAATGTTCAGGAAACAAAAAACATTTCAGTCAAAAGAAGATTAAGTGTGATGAATGAGAACCAGGGATTGGCAAAAATTACGAAATACAATTACAAAATACAAAAAAACATAAAGATCAAGGGACAATTTCAGCTTGATCTGAGACAGTTAAAACACTGCTGAATTACGCATTTTACAAACAAAATACCATACTGTTTTTTGTATTTTAAAGTACAAAAAGACATTTGCAAGTAGCTGGCCTGAACAGCAACAACATTCTCAGTAACGGTTACAAAAACGTTTTACTTGCTATAACTGTAATATGTTGTTGTTTATCTACCTTAGTTGAGCAAGTCACTCTGGATAAGAGTGTCTGCTAAATGACCAAAATCGAAATGTATAAGTGAAAATGAACACACCAAAATGAACTGCAAAGCACACTGGGTATTATTTTGGGCATTGTTTCGGGGGCGGAGCTCATTAGAATAATACTCAGCATGCATTGCAATTGTTCACTTTTACATATACAGTACATTTATATTTGTCATGTAGCAGAAGTTCTTATTACACCATAGTGCTATTAGAATTCTGATACCAATGCAGGGTGAAAGGAGGGCCACAAAATGTAAACCACTATAAAAAAAATGGTATATAAACATATTTCGCATTTTGAAAATACAAATTACAGTATTTTGAAAATACCAAATATCAAATACATTGGAGTGTAGTTCAGCCCAGTGTAATTCAAATGACAAAATACTCTGAAGTAATTAAAATACGTATTTCTCTGATGAAAACAAGTATATGTTGTTTTTATCAATGGGGACAATTTCAGCTCGATCTGATACAGTTAAAACACTGCTGAATTACGCATCTTACAAACTAAATACCATACATATACTGTAAAAGCATACACTTACAAAGTTATTTCCTGGTGAATGGGATAGAAGGCATTTTGAAACCCTTTGCCCTGAATCCTCACCTATTGTATATAGCTACTGTAAGCTGTCTGTATTTGTTGGTCTGTTGCCATAGAAGCCAGGAAAGCCAGCAAATATGACCCCATTGGCCCCATGTGGGTATTCGGTGGGCAAGGTGGGCACTGGCCATCCCACATCAACCCAAACTAGCCCAACACAGGCTAGCCCACACCAAGCCCACAGGCTAGCCCACACCAAGCCCACATGCTAGCCCACACCAAGCCCACATGCTAGCCCACACCAGCCCAACACAGGCTAGCCCACACCAGCCCAACACAGGCTAGCCCACACCAAGCCCACACCAGCTCAACACAGGTTATCCCACACCAAGACAACACCAAGCCCAACACAGGCTAGCCCACACCAAGCCCACACCAGCCCAACACAGGCTAGCCCACACCAAGCCCACACCAGCTCAACACAGGTTATCCCACACCAAGACAACACCAAGCCCAACACAGGCTAGCCCACACCAAGCCCACACCAGCCCAACACAGGCGAGCCCACACCAAGCCCACACCAGCTCAACACAGGTTATCCCACACCAAGACAACACCAAGCCCAACACAGGCTAGCCCACACCAAGCCCACACCAGCCCAACACAGGCTAGCCCACACCAAGCCCACACCAGCCCAACACAGGCTAGCCCACACCAAGCCCAACACAGGCTAGCCCACACCAAGCCCACACCAGCTCAACACAGGTTATCCCACACCAAGACAACACCAAGCCCACACCAGCCCAACACAGGTTATCCCACACCAAGACAACACCAAGCCCACACTAGCCCAACACAGGTTATCCCACACCAAGACAACACCAAGCCCACACCAGCCCAACACAGGTTATCCCACACCAAGACAACACCAAGCCCACACCAGCTCAACACAGGCTAGCCCACACCAGCCCAACACAGGCTAGCCCACACCAAGACAACACCAAGCCCACACCAAGACAACACCAAGCCCACACCAGCTCAACACAGGTGATCCCACACCAAGACAACACCAAGCCCACACCAGCCCAACACAGGCTAGCTATCACCAAGCCCACATTAGCCTTACACGGGCCAGCCGAGACCAGCCCAACACAGGCTTAGCCCACAACAAACCCACATCAGCCCAACACAGGCTAGCCCACAAAAAGCCCACACCAGCCGAGCACAGGCTAACCAGCACGGGCTATCACACCCCACATGAAACATTTGCAAAAACACTACAGTGAATACTGTAGTATTTACTGTAGTATTTACAGTTAACTATAGTATAAATACTGTAATAAAATAAAACTGTAGTATATACTATAGTAATGAATGTAGTGTTTTTGCAGATTGTAGTATTTATTGTAGTGTTTTTGAGGACTGTAGTATACTGTAGTATTTACTATAGTGTTTTAGCAGACATTATTGTAGTATTTACTGTAGTGCTTCTGCGGACTGTAATATAATGTAGTATTTACTAATGTGTTTTTGTTTTATTGTCTTTGAGATAGAATTGGAGGCGTTCTCATTTGCTCTTTTAGTATTACTGGAGAAATACTAAAAGAGCAAGTTTTCCATAACCTGTAGGTAGGTAGGACTTTGGTCTGAACAGATTGTTCAGCGCTTCTGCTCTTTTCTATGACCTGATTGGACCAAATTGGGATATGGGGAGTGGAATGGGCAGGGTATATGCTAATTAAATACTGTAGTATTTACTATAGTTAAAAAAAAAAAGTGTAGTGGTTTTGCAGACTGTAGTGTTTTTGCAGACATTACTGTAGTATTTACTATAGTATTCTACAGTATACTACAACATTCTATAGTAAGTACTACACATGAGGGATACTACGGTGTGTAGTGTATTATTCTACAGTACAGTCGCATCGGTTCAATGTGGGCAGCCTACATGGGGACAATATTTTAACCCGCATTGGGGCCCACATTGTGCCCAGTGTGGAGATGTTTGCTGGGACTCCTACTCCCATGGACCAGTATGCAGGAGGTGAATCCCACACTCTACACTGTGTGTTCATTTCCATCAACTCTGTTCAAAGAGGGCAGGTTCACAGTGATAAAACTCAGTGCCATTCTCAGTCATTAAAACTCACAGGGAACTGATTATTCATGTAATTGCCATTGTATGTGTGTATGTGGTTGTCAGAATGTATTCAGTATTCCATTCGCCACTAAAAAAACCTTTTATTAAAACTGGTCTAAACTCCACCACCGTGTTAACATGCACTTCCTCTCTACACCTTGCCAGTGCCAGTGACTTAGTTCAACCATATTTCAATGAACTTCTCTTTAACACTCTTTACTCTAGATAATCACTCTATCTGCTCTGTCCTTTCTCTATTTTAATTCTGGATACTTACTTTGCCATCTCCTCTCTCCGGAATAGAGATTATCTTCTGCTCTGTCGTCTCCAAACGGATCCTGCTGAACAGAGACATATTTACTTTAGTCTTTACTTGAACCACTCCTACTTATAGAAATACAGGATTGCAGTAGGCGGATCCTACACTCTACATTAGAGATTCGTACCAAATGGCACCCTATTCCCTATATAGGGTACTACTTCATTGGGCTCTGGTCGAATGTTGTACACTATATAGGGAATAAGGTGTCATTTAGGACACCCACTGGGTGTGTTACTTCCTCAGGGAAGTTCACTCAAAATAGTACGTGCGAAATAGCTTTCTCCGAAACACAGAAACCTGTGATTTAGCGTCTAAGCAGATGGGTGTTAGACCTGTTGCGCCTCAATATGGGGAATGCAAACCTTTCACTGACACCATGTAATGGAACTATACAACCCCAGTCTCACAACACCATGTAACGGAACTATACATCCCCAGTCTCACAACACCATGTAATGGAACTATACAACCCCAGTCTCACAACACCATGTAATGGAACTATACAACCCCAGTCTCACAACACCATGTGACGGTGTGATGTAAAACCACAGATACAATAACTGCAATTAATGTCTTTCATTCTTCTTTATTAGAAAATTACACTATAACCTCTTGCTTCTCTCCCTCTCCCTGTGTGTGTGTGTGTGTGTGTGTGTGTGTGTGTGTGTGTGTGTGTGTGTGTGTGTGTGTGTGTGTGTGTGTGTGTGTGTGTGTGTGTGTGTGTGTGTGTGTGTGTGTGTGTGTGTGTGTGTGTGTGTGTGTGTGTGTGTGTGACAGAACCCAACGTTAACAGTCCTCCATAGCCAATGAGGGCATGTTTTCTGGGAACACCGCAGATTGAAGGTTTTGCTTTTCTCCGAGGCTATCGAGAGGCTATTGGGTGCAAACGATATAGCTCTGTCAAAAAATATCTTACATTTATGAGTTGTAACAATTATAAACATGTTATTTTAGAGGCAATAATAAACGTACCTTCAATCTGGTCTATCCATACACACACTGGACTTTGGAGAAACCTTGACTATTCATTCCAACACACCAACTACAGCTTCTTTTCGTGTATCAAACGGAGATACTTGTCCAGGCATGATTACAAAACAGCAGTGACTACGGGCCAACTACTACACACACCTTATTTAGCTTTGATTTCCTGTAAAGGGAAGGACACAGAGAACAGGTAAAACAGGTCATACCATCACACTGCCCAATGTTCCTGTGTCCTGCCCATAATTGGATTTCCTCGCAATCTTGCCAGTGGGTTAGTGTTATGATTAACCAATACCTCTGTAGCTCAGCTGGTAGAGCATGGCGCTTGATTTGCCTGCAAAGGCTGATAATTCCTGTGGCAAGGAGGAGGTAACCTTTCCCCTAGACCAGGGGTGTCAAACTCATTTTAGCTCAGGGGCCACATGGAGGAAAATCTATTCCCAAGTGGGCCGGACCGGAAAAATCATGGTATATATATAACTTAAAAACAACAACTTCAGATTGTTTTCTTTGTTTTAATACGATCAACATACAACATAAAGCTGGAGCCTGAGGACAGTGTGTCCAAAATAGTACAAGCACAACATCACTATTAATCATAAAACACGTCAAGTTTATTTGAAAATTCTAAAGAAAAAGAACACACAAACACACAATGCCTCAGTGATTAACAGAACTGTTTCACAGATCACAGAACTATATCAGGGTGTCATTTCTCAGGCAGAAATGTAGATAAAAATAATGAAATCCTGTTCCCCAAACAAGTGCAAGAACCACAGAGTCAAGAATAGGTTAAATATACAAATAAAATAAAATCAATTAAAAACAATAGCACATCAACAATAAAAACATATAAACATAAATCTGAAAGCGTTGCTCAAACTCCCGTAACAGTCCAGTTATTTTATCTTTGAACCGCTTCATGTCTGCCACATGTTGGGTCGCGCACACATTTTTCAGACAGGGGAAGTGAGCTGCATCACCACCGGCAAGTTGCGTCTCCCACAATGACAGCTTCAACTTGAAAGAACATATGCTGTCATAATACTGCGTGACAACTTTGTTGCGCCCTTGCAGCTGTTTGTTCAAGTTATTCAGGTGCTCTGTAACATCCACCATAAATGCAAGGTCCGGCATCCATTCTGCGGAATGAAATTCTAACACTGGTTTGCCCTTTTCTTCCATGAACTGTTCAATTTCTTCTCGTAAATCAAAGAAACGCCTCAGCACAGCACCTCGGCTTAACCATCTTACCTCAGTGTGGTATGGCAGGCCATTGATGTGGTCTTTCTCTCTGAGAAGGCTGTCAAACTTACGGTGATTCAGGCTTCTGGATCGGATGAAATTAACAGTTTGGATGACCACCTTCATGACGTTATCCATCTTTAATGACTTGCAACACAAAGCCTCCTGGTGCAAAATACAGTGAAAAGTCCAAAAATCACGTCCTCCATTTGCAGATTGCACTTTCTCTCTGAACTTTGTCACAACGCCTGCTTTTTTCCCGATCATTGAGGGCGCACCATCTGTAGCCAGGCTGACAGCGCGGGACCAGTCCACTCCGACCCTGTCCAGCGCGCCAACGAGTGCGGTAAAAATATCAGCTGCTGTCGTTGTGTCTGTCATCGGCACCAACTCCACGAACTCCTCGGTGACGGTCAATGTGTCATCAACTCCGCGGATGAAAAAATGGCCAGTTGTGCAACATCTGTAATGTCCGTGCTTTCATCAATTGCAACCGAAAACGCAATAAATGACTTTACTTTTTGTTTTTCTTGGAACACTCTGCACTCTGCGTCCACTTTTCTCTTTTTTGACAGAGACATATTGGGGCAATGAGGGTGCCAAAGCACATAATGTTAAAAGTAGAAGCTGTAATAAATATCGCGGGCAAAACAAAGTAGCTCATTGGCTGCACGTGCTTGACCTACTTGCTCTGCCCCGGTATAAACAGTTTGCTTGCTTAACACAATTCCTATTGCGCCATCCAGTGGACGCAATTGAAACAGGAGTTTTTTTTTTTTTTTTTCACAATCATCTCGCGGGCCGGATTAAACCCGTTTGCGGGCCTGACCCGGCCCGCGGGCCGTACGTTTGACACCCCTGCCCTAGACTATTATTAAGCACAGCGAAGATAAGCCTGGAATATCAACGACTCTAACTATTGTATTGCCAATATTTTATCTTAGCAAATCACATGACCGCGAGGCATGGCCAGGAATCAGAGACGTATAGTGTGTTTGGAGGCTGTGTTCAGAGGGCGGTTCAGAAAGAGTTGATTGATTAGAGAGAAAGCCAATGGTTGTGGGTCAGAACTTTGTTCCTTGGTTTCTATTGTGTTTAACGAAGACCAAGTTTGAATGTAGCTTTGTTAAACAAAGACAATGTTATTTATAAGTGGCGCTGTCGTTTGTTCCAGTTGGCCTTGGTTATTTTCACCATGTTTTGTCATGTCCAATCTACAGGGAGAATGTTCAGGAAACAAACAACATTTCAGTCAAAAGAAGATTAAGTGTGATGAATGAGAACCAGGGATTGGTAAAAATGACGAAATACAATTACAAAATACAAAAAAACATAAAGATCAAGGGACAATTTCAGCTTGATCTAAGACAGTTAAAACACTGCTGAATTAGGCATTTTACATACTGGTATTACCATACTGGTATTTTGTAATGTACAGTATTTATTAAAAATACATATGTTTTGTATTTTAAAATACAAAAAGACATTTGCAAGTAGCTGACCCGAACAGCAACAACATTCTCAGTAACGGTTACAAAAACGTTTTACTTGCTATGACTTTGATATGTTGTTGTTTATCTAACTTAGTTGAGCAAGTCACTCTGGATAAGAGTGTCTGCTAAATGACCAAAATCTAAATGTATAAGTGAAAATGAACACACCAAAATGAACTGCAAAGCACACTGGGTATTATTTTGGGCATCGTTTCGGGGGCGGAGCTCATTAGAATCATACTCAGCATGCATTGCAATTGTTCACTTTTACATATACATTTATATTTGTCATGTAGCAGAAGTTCTTATTACACCATAGTGCTATTAGAATTCTGATACCAATGCAGGGTGAAAGGAGGGCCACAAAATGTAATAATAATAATAATAATTGGTCATTTAGCAGACGCTCTTATCCAGAGCGACTTACAGGAGCAATTAGGGTTAAGTGCCTTGCTCAAGGGCACATCGACAGATTTTTCACCTAGTCGGCTCGGGGATTAGAACCAGCGACCTTTCGGTTACTGGCACAACGCTCTTAACCACTAAGCTACCTGCCGCCCTAAATGTAAACCACTATTTAAAAAAAAAGGTAAATAAACATATTTCGCATTTTGAAAATACAAATTACAGTATTTTGAAAAGACCAAATATCAAATACATTGGAGTGTAGTTCAGCCCAGTGCAATTCAATTGACAAAATACTCTGAAGTAATTAAAATACGTATTTCTCTGATGAAAACAAGTATATGTTGTTTTTATCAATGGGGAGAATTTCGATCTGATACAGTTAAAATAATAATAATATGCCATTTAGCAGACGCTTTTATCCAAAGCGACTTACAGTCATGCGTGCATAAATTTTTGTGTATGGGTGGTCCCGGGGATCGAACCCACTACCTTGGCGTTACAAGTGCCATGCTCTACCAGCTGAGCTACAGAGGAACACTGCTGAATTACGCATCTTATAAACTAAATACCATACATATACTGTAAAAGCATACACTTACAAAGTTATTTCCTGGTGAATGGGATAGAAGGCATTTTGAAACCCTTTGCCCTGAATCCTCACCTATTGTATATAGCTACTGTAAGCTGTCTGTATTTGTTGGTCTGTTGCCATAGAAGCCAGGAAAGCCAGCAAATATGACCCCATTGGCCCCATGTGGGTATTCGGTGGGCAAGGTTGGCACTGGCCATCCCACATCAACCCAAACTAGCCCAACACAGGCTAGCCCACACCAAGCCCACAGGCTAGCCCACACCAAGCCCACATGCTAGCCCACACCAAGCCCACATGCTAGCCCACACCAGCCCAACACAGGCTAGCCCACACCAAGCCCACACCAGCCCAACACAGGCTAGCCCACACCAAACCCACACCAGCCCAACACAGATTATCCCACACCAAGACAACACCAAGCCCACACCAGCTCAACACAGGCTAGCCCACATCAAGTCTACACTAGCCCAACACAGGCTAGCCCACACCAGCCCAACACAGGCTAGCTATCACCAAGCCCACATTAGCCTTACACGGGCCAGCCGAGACCAGCCCAACACAGGCTTAGCCCACACCAAACCCACATCAGCCCAACACATGTTAGCCCACAAAAAGCCCACACCAGCCGAGCACAGGCTAACCAGCACGGGCTATCACACCCCACATGAAACATTTGCAAAAACACTACAGTGAGTACTGTAGTATTTACTGTAGTATTTACAGTTAACTATAGTATAAATACTGTAATAAAATAAAACTGTAGTATATACTATAGTAATTAATGTAGTGTTTTTGCAGATTGTAGTATACTGTAACATTTACTATAGTGTTTTAGCAGACATTATTGTAGTATTTACTAACGTGTTTTTGTTTTATTATCTTTGACATAGAATTGGAGGCCTTCTCATTTGCCTTTTTAGTATTACTGGAGAAATACTAAAAGAGCAAGTTTTGCATAAACTGTAGGTAGGTAGGCCCACATCAAATTATGAAAGAGAAGCATTGTAATTTTTCTTCCGTAAAGAGAGTGTGGAAGAAGTGAATTTTTTTTTGTCTTTCCACAATGACAAGCCACCGGGGTCTGACAACTTGGATGGAAAATTACTGAGGATAATAGCGGATGACATTGCCTTTCCTATTTGCCATATTTTCAATCTAAGCCTACTAGAAAGTGTGTGCCCTCAGGCCTGGAGAGAATAAACAGCAATTCCACTACCCAAGAATAGTAAAGCCCCCTTTACTGGCTCCAATAGCCGACCAATCAGCCTGTTACCAACCCTTAGGAAACCTTTGGAAAAAATAGTGTTTGACCAGATACAATGCTATTTTACAGTAAACAAATTGACAACAGACTTTCAGCACACTTATAGGGAAGGACATTCAACAAGCACAGCACTTACACAAATGACTGATGATTGGCTGAGAGAAATTGATGATAAAAAGATTGTGGGGGCTGTTTTGTTAGAATTCAGTAGAGCTTTTGACATTAACGATCATCGTCTGCTGCTGGAAAAACGTATGTGTTATGGCTTTACTCCACCTGCTACAGTGGGGGAAAAAAGTATTTAGTCAGCCACCATTTGTGCAAGTTCTCCCACTTAAAAAGATGAGAGAGGCCTGTAATTTTCATCATAGGTACACGTCAACTATGACAGACAAAATGAGAAAAGAAATCCAGAAAATCACATTGTAGGATTTTTAATGAATTTATTTGCAAATTATGGTGGAAAATAAGTATTTGGTCAATAACAAACGTTTCTCAATACTTTGTTATATACCCATTGTTGTCAATGACACAGGTCAAACGTTTTCTGTAAGTCTTCACATGGTTTTCACACACTGATGATGGTATTTTGGCCCATTCCTCCATGCAGATCTCCTCTAGAGCAGTGATGTTTTGGGGCTGTCGCTGGGCAACACGGACTTTCAACTCCCTCCAAAGATTTTCTATGGGGTTGAGATCTGGAGACTGGCTAGGCCACTCCAGGACCTTGAAATGCTTCTTACGAAGCCACTCCTTCGTTGCCCGGGCGGTGTGTTTGGGATCATTGTCTTGCTGAAAGACCCAGCCACGTTTCATCTTCAATGCCCTTGCTGATGGAAGGAGGTTTTCACTCAAAATCTCACGATACATGGCCCCATTCATTCTTTCCTTTACACGGATCAGTCGTCCTGGTCCCTTTGCAGAAAAACAGCCCCAAAGCATGATGTTTCCACCCCCATGCTTCACAGTAGGTATGGTGTTCTTTGGATGCAACTCAGCATTCTTTGTCCTCCAAACACGACGAGTTGAGTTTTTACCAAGAAGTTCTATTTTGGTTTCATCTGACCATATGACATTCTCCCAATCCTCTTCTGGATCATCCAAATGCACTCTAGCAAACTTCAGACGGGCCTGGACATGTACTGGCTTAAGCAGGGGGACACGTCTGGCACTGCAGGATTTGAGTCCCTGGCGGCGTAGTGTGTTACTGATGGTAGGCTTTGTTACTTTGGTCCCAGCTCTCTGCAGGTCATTCACTAGGTCCCCCCGTGTGGTTCTGGGATTTTTGCTCACCGTTCTTGTGATCATTTTGATCCCACGTGGTGAGATCTTGCGTGGAGCCCCAGATCGAGGGAGATTATCAGTGGTCTTGTATGTCTTCCATTTCCTAATAATTGCTCCCAGAGTTGATTTCTTCAAACCAAGCTGCTTACCTATTGCAGATTCAGTCTTCCCAGCCTGGTGCAGGTCTGCAATTTTGTTTCTGGTGTCCTTTGACAGCTCTTTGGTCTTGGCCATAGTGGAGTTTGGAGTGTGACTGTTTGAGGTTGTGGACAGGTGTCTTTTATACTGATAACAAGTTCAAACAGGTGCCATTAATACAGGTAACGAGTGGAGGACAGAGGAGTCTCTTAAAGAAGAAGTTACAGGTCTGTGAAAGCCAGAAATCTTGCTTGTTTGTAGGTGACCAAATACTTATTTTCCACCATAATTTGCAAATAAATTCATTAAAAATCCTACAATGTGATTTTCTGGATTTTTTTCTCTCAATTTGTCTGTCATAGTTGACGTGTACCTATGATGAAAATTACAGGCCTCTCTCATCTTTTTAAGTGGGAGAACTTGCACAATTGGTGGCTGACTAAATACTTTTTTCCCCCACTATATATTGTGGATAAAGAGTTACCTGTCTAACAGAACACAGAGAGTGTTATTTAATGGAAGCTTCTCCAACAAAATCCAGGTATAATCAGGAATTCCACAGGGCAATGTCTAGGCTCCTTACTTTTTTAAATCAAATCAAAATCAAATCACGTTTTATTTGTCACGTGCCGAATACAACAGGTGTAGACCTTACCGTGAAATCCTTACTTACAAGCCCTCAACCAACAATGCAGTTCAAGAAATATATTGAAGAAAATATTTACTAAATAAACTAAAGTAAAAAATAAAATAAAAAGTAACACAATAAAATAACAATACTGAGGCTATTATACAGGGGGTAGCGATACCGAGTCAATGTTTACTAATGATATGCCACTGGCCTTGAGTAAAGCCAGTTTGGCTATGTATACAGATGACTCAACACTTCAGCTACTACAGCGAGTGAAATCACTGCAACACTTAACAAAGAGCTGCAGTTAGTTTCAGAGTGGGTGGCAAGGACTAATTCTGTCCTAAATATTTCAAAAACTAAAAGCATTGTATTTGGAACAAAATAAACTGAGCAAGTTAAGGTGACTAAACTGCTTGGAGTAACCCTGGATCGTAAACTCATGGTCAAAACATATTGATACAACAGTAGCTAAGACGGGGAGAAGTATGTCTATAATAAAGAGCAGCTCTGCCTTTTTAACAACACTATCAACAAGGCAGGTCCGACAGGCTCTAGTTTTGTCGCACCTGGACTTCTGTTCAGTCGTGTGGTCAGGTGCCACAAAGAGGGACCTCGGAAAATTACAATTGGCTCAGAACAGGGCAGAACCGCTGGCCCTTAAATGTACACAGAGAGCTAACATTAATAATATGCATGTACATCTCTCATGGCTCAAAGTGAAGGAGAGATTGACTTCATCATTACTTGTTTTTGTAAGAATGTTGACGTGCTGAATGCACCGAGGTGTCTGTTTAAACTACTAGCACACAGCTCGGACACCCATGCATACCCCACAAGACATGCCACCAGAGGTCTCTTCACAGTCCCCAAGTCAAGAACAGACTATGGGAGGCGCACAGTACTACATAGAGCCATGGCTACATGGAACTCTATTCCACATCAGGTAACTGATGCAAGCAGTAGAATCAGATTTAAAAAACACATAAAAATACATCTTATGGAACAGCGGGGACTGTGAAGAGACACACACAGGCACAGACACACATACACATGTTAAGACACGCACTCTACACACACGTACACATGTATTTTGATGTGTTTTTTATTGTGTACGTGTGTGTATTGTAAATATGTGGTGGTATAGTGGTGGCCTGAGGGAACACACTGAATGTGTTGGGTAAGGTGTTATGAAATGTAATGTCAGGTAGTATTTTAAACTGTATGTAACTGTCTTATGTTGCTGACCCCAGGAAGAGTAGCTGCTGCTTTGGTAGGAACTAATGGGGATCCATAATAAACTCCAGGAAGAGTAGCTGCTGCTTTGGTAGGAACTAATGGGGATCCATAATAAACCCCAGGAAGAGTAGCTGCTGCCTTGGCAGGAACTAATGGGGATCCATAATAAACCCCAGGAAGAGTAGCTGCTGCCTTTGCAGGAACTAATGGGGATCCATAATGAATTCATCATAAATACAAATACCTAGCCAACTATACACTTGTAGAAAAAATGGTTCCCGAAGGGTTCTTTTGCCATCCTCATAGGATAACCCTTTTTGGTTCTAGGTAGAACCCTTTATGGTTCCAGGTAGAACCATTTTGGGTTCCATGTAGAACCCACTGTGGAAAGGGTTGTTTTCGCATTGTGAGGAGATTGATGAGAAAAACGTTGTTTCACTAATAGAGTCAGTCAAACAGGCCTGTGTGTGTGTGTGTGTGTGTGTGATGTTGGGCTGAAGCTACTGACCTGGAAGCTTGGCTATCTCACTCCTCCCGGGCTTTTGGGACGGAGGGTAGACAATGAGTCATTCGGATGTCCCCATGCTCTCTGGCAGCTTTCATATCCGTGATAAGTTCTTTCGACCTCTGGCATACAGCTTGTTGAGGCATATGTTGGTTACTCTCAAGTTCTTGGCTCTCTCCGGAACAGCCATCTTGTCCTTGAACCGTAGGAACTTGACCCCTATCGCCCTGGGTCTGTCACCTGGGCTCATTAAAGGTTTTCCAGACCTGTGGGCGCGCTCCACCTCAATCTTCCTATGATCCATCTGCAGCTTTTCTGTGATCATTTTTCTCACTTTCTCCTCAGACTCCATCCAGGTCTCATGTGGACTCTGGTATGCCATCTACAACAATGTTATTCCTCCTGGATTGTCTCTCTAGACAGTTTTTCCAGTCATCTGTAATAATCATTCACAATAGTGCTGATGCCATCTCGCGTGGACTTAGTTTCTTGTCATCTTGCTGCAAGTCTCTTTCAGGACATCCACCTCTTCTGTTGTTCTTTACAAATGCTGTTTTGAATTAAAGAAAAGTGTACCTTCATACTGAAGTAGGCTGTAAAGCCGAAACGTCTGTGTACGCTATCCCTGAGGCTTCTGGGAGAGAGCCGTGGTTTTACTCACCAGCCAGGCTTCTGGGAGAGAGCCATGGTTTTACTCACCAGCCAGGCTTCTGGGAGAGAGCCATGGTTTTACTCACCAGCCAGGCTTCTGGGAGAGAGCCATGGTTTTATGCACCAGCCAGGCTTCTGGGGGAGAGCCATGGTTTTACTCACCAGCCAGGCTTCTGGGGGAGAGCCATGGTTTTACGCACCAGCCAGGCTTCTGGGAGAGAGCCATGGTTTTACGCACCAGCCAGGCTTCTGGGAGAGAGCCATGGTTTTACTCACCAGCCAGGCTTCTGGGAGAGAGCCATGGTTTTACTCACCAGCCAGGCTTCTGGGAGAGAGCCATGGTTTTACTCACCAGCCAGGCTTCTGGGAGAGAGCCATGGTTTTATGCACCAGCCAGGCTTCTGGGGGAGAGCCATGGTTTTACTCACCAGCCAGGCTTCTGGGGGAGAGCCATGGTTTTACGCACCAGCCAGGCTTCTGGGAGAGAGCCATGGTTTTACGCACCAGTCAGGCTTCTGGGAGAGAGCCATGGTTTTACGCACCAGCCAGGCTTCTGGGAGAGAGCCATGGTTTTACGCACCAGCCAGGCTTCTGGGAGAGCGCCATGGTTTTACGCACCAGCCAGGCTTCTGGGAGAGAGCCATGGTTTTACGCACCAGCCAGGCTTCTGGGAGAGCGTCATGGTTTTACGCACCAGCCAGGCTTCTGGGAGAGAGCCATGGTTTTACTCACCAGCTAGGCTTCTGGGAGAGAGCCGTGGTTTTACTCACCAGCCAGGCTTCTGGGAGAGAGCCGTGGTTTTACTCACCAGCCAGGCTTCTGGGAGAGAGCCGTGGTTTTACTCACCAGCCAGGCTTCTGGGAGAGAGCCCGTGGTTTTACTCACCAGCCAGGCTTCTGGGGGAGAGCCGTGGTTTTACGCACCAGCCAGGCTTCTGGGAGAGAGCCGTGGTTTTACTCACCAGCCAGACTTCTGGGAGAGAGCCGTGGTTTTACTCACCAGCCAGGCTTCTGGGAGAGAGCCGTGGTTTTACTCACCAGCCAGGCTTCTGGGAGAGAGCCGTGGTTTTACGCACCAGCCAGGCTTCTGGGAGAGAGCCGTGGTTTTACTCACCAGCCAGGCTTCTGGGAGACAGCCCGTGGTTTTACTCACCAGCCAGGCTTCTGGGGGAGAGCCGTGGTTTTACGCACCAGCCAGGCTTCTGGGGGAGAGCCGTGGTTTTACTCACCAGCCAGGCTTCTGGGAGAGAGCCGTGGTTTTACTCACCAGCCAGGCTTCTGGGAGAGAGCCGTGGTTTTACGCACCAGCCAGGCTTCTGGGAGAGAGCCATGGTTTTACTCACCAGCCAGGCTTCTGGGAGATAGCCATGGTTTTACGCACCAGCCAGGCTTCTGGGAGAGAGCCATGGTTTTACGCACCAGCCAGGCTTCAGGGAGAGAGCCATGGTTTTACGCACCAGCCAGGCTTCTGGGAGAGAGCCATGATTTTACGCACCAGCCAGGCTTCTGGGAGAGAGCCATGGTTTTACTCACCAGCCAGGCTTCTGGGAGAGAGCCATGGTTTTACGCACCAGCCAGGCGTCTGGGAGAGAGCCATGGTTTTACTCACCAGCCAGGCTTCTGGGAGAGAGCCATGGTTTCACGCACCAGCCAGGCTTCTGGGAGAGAGCCATGGTTTTACGCACCAGCCAGGCTTCTGGGAGAGAGCCATGGTTTCACGCACCAGCCAAGCTTCTGGGAGAGAGCCATGGTTTTACTCACCAGCCAGGCTTCTGGGAGAGAGCCATGGTTTCACGCACCAGCCAGGCTTCTGGGAGAGAGCCATGGTTTTACGCACCAGCCAGGCTTCTGGGAGAGAGTCATGGTTTTACGCACCAGCCAGGCTTCTGGGAGAGAGCCATGGTTTTACGCACCAGCCAGGCTTCTGGGAGAGAGCCATGGTTTTACGCACCAGCCAGGCTTCTGGGAGAGAGCCATGGTTTTACGCACCAGCCAGGCTTCTGGGAGAGAGCCATGGTTTTACTCACCAGCCAGGCTTCTGGGAGAGAGCCAAAGGTTTTACTCACCAGCCAGGCTTCAGGGAGAGCGTCATGGTTTTACTCACCAGCCAGGCTTCTGGGAGAGAGACATGGTTTTACTCACCAGCCAGGCTTCTGGGAGAGAGCCATGGTGTCATGATCGTCATACACAGAGGACCAAGGCGCACCGTGGAATGCGAACATACTTTTAATTTGAATGATCACACGAACAAAACAACAAACGATACGAAACGTGAAGTCCTACGGTTACACAAACCAAACGGAACAAGATCCCACAAAACACTGTGGAAAACAGGCTGCCTAAGTATGGTCCTAATCAGAGACAACAAGCAACAGCTGATTCACGTTGCCTATGATTGAGAACCACACCGGCCAACATAGAACCAAATGAACTAGATACTCAACCTAGCACACAAAAACCCACTGAAACAACACACCCTGGCTCAACATAACAGAGTCCCAGAGGCAGGGCGTGACAGTACCCCCCCCCCCCCCCCCCCCAAAAGCGCGGACTGCGACCGCGCCAAACATAAACTGAACAGGGGAGGGCCGGGTGGGCATTCCTCCTCGGAGGCGGTTCCGGCTCCGGGCATGACCCCCACTCCCTCTCTAACCGCCCAAAGCGCCACTGGTCCGGTCTGGCCCTGCTGGCCGGAGCTGGACTGAACACTGGTGGAGCGGATTGCTCTAGCTCCGGAGTGGAGCAGCTGACGGCACCGGTGGAACAGGCACGGGCTGTGCCGGACTGACGACGCGGGGAGCAGGGACGGGCCGAACCGGGCTGACGAAGCGCACCACTGGCTTGGTGCGGGGAGCAGGAACAGGCCGGACCGGGCTGACGAAGCGCACCACTGGCTTGGTGAGAGGGGCAGGAACGGGCCGGACCGGGCTGGCGACGCGCACCACTGGCTTGGTGAGAGGGGCAGGAACAGGCCGGACCGGGCTGGCGACGCGCACCACAGGCTTGGTGCGAGGGGCAGGAACATGCCGGACCGGGCTGGCGACGCACACCACAGGCTCGGTGCGAGGGACAGGAACAAGCCGGACCGTACTGGGGACACACACCACTGGCCCTACGCGGGGATCAGGAACGGGCCGGACCGGACTGGCAACACACCCCAGTACCTCTCGCCGTGCCTTTACATCCTCCTTCCCCCTGGTGACCAGTGACTCCCGTAACCTGGCGGCCTCCTGCTGCCCCGTCGTCCACGGCGTGAGCCCCCCCCCTAAAAATGTTCTGGGCGTCTCTCCTCCCCGTGGGCCAGGCCTCCATGGCTCTCGCCAGACTCTCGCTCCTCTGCTCCCAAGTCCAGCCTCTCTCCTCCTCCCGCGGCTTGACCCAGTCGAGGTGGAAATCCGCTAGATTCACCTCTGGCGTTGGCTCCTGGACACGCTGCTTGGTCCTGTTATGGTGGGATCTTCTGTCACGATCGTCATACACAGAGGACCAAGGCGCAGCGTGGAATGCGAACATACTTTTAATTTGAATGATCACACGAACAAAACAACAAACGATACGAAACGTGAAGTTCTACGGTTACACAAACCAAACGGAACAAGATCCCACAAAACACTGTGGAAAACAGGCTGCCTAAGTATGGTTCCCAATCAGAGACAACAAGCAACAGCTGATTCACGTTGCCTCTGATTGAGAACCACACCGGCCAACATAGAACCAAATGAACTAGATACTCAACCTAGCACACAAAAACCCACTGAAATAACACACCCTGGCTCAACATAACAGAGTCCCAGAGCCAGGGCGTGACACACGGTTTTATGCACCAGCCAGGCTTCTGGGAGAGAGCCATGGTTTTACGCACCAGCCAAGCTTCTGGGAGAGAGCCAATGGTTTTACTCACCAGCCAGGCTTCTGGGAGAGTGTCATGGTTTTACTCACCAGCCAGGCTTCTGGGAGAGCGTCATGGTTTTACTCACCAGCCAGGCTTCTGGGAGAGAGCCATGGTTTTACTCACCAGCCAGGCTTCTGGGAGAGAGCCATGGTTTTACTCACCAGCCAGGCTTCTGGGAGAGAGCCATGGTTTTACGCACCAGCCAGGCTTCTGGGAGAGCGCCATGGTTTTACGCACCAGCCAGGCTTCTGGGAGAGAGCCATGGTTTTACGCACCAGCCAGGCTTCTGGGAGAGAGCCATGGTTTTACGCACCAGCCAGGCTTCTGGGAGAGAGCCATGGTTTTACGCACCAGCCAGGCTTCTGGGAGAGCGCCATGGTTTTACGCACCAGCCAGGCTTCTGGGAGAGAGCCATGGTTTTACGCACCAGCCAGGCTTCTGGGAGAGAGCCATGGTTTTACGCACCAGCCAGGCTTCTGGGAGAGAGCCATGGTTTTACGCACCAGCCAGGCTTCTGGGAGAGAGCCATGGTTTTACGCACCAGCCAGGCTTCTGGGAGAGAGCCATGGTTTTACGCACCAGCCAGGCTTCTGGGAGAGAGCCATGGTTTTACTCACCAGCCAGGCTTCTGGGAGAGAGCCATGGTTTTACGCACCAGCCAGGCTTCTGGGAGAGAGCCATGGTTTTACGCACCAGCCAGGCTTCTGGGAGAGAGCCATGGTTTTACTCACCAGCCAGGCTTCTGGGAGAGAGCCATGGTTTTACGCACCAGCCAGGCTTCTGGGAGAGAGCCATGGTTTTACGCACCAGCCAGGCTTCTGGGAGAGAGCCATGGTTTTACGCACCAGCCAGGCTTCTGGGAGAGAGCCATGGTTTTACGCACCAGCCAGGCTTCTGGGAGAGAGCCATGGTTGGGGCCTCTGTCCACCCAGGCCCATCCATGTCTATGCCCCTGATGGAAACAGCAAATTATGAGAATTACGCATCAGAAATAGCCTACTAACCAACACTTTGGACAAAACTTTTTCAATACCTGGTTTGCATACCCATTGTTGCCTTAGTTAGCATTTACTGGTAGATATCGTAAGTTGAAACGTCTTTCCTACCCCTACCGGCTACCAATGTTAATCTTCTATGAGCTGCTCCATGCCAAAACCAGTTGAGAGCTGCACACTCTTGCTGCCTGCAGATTCCTTTGAAACCAGGCTGTGTGTGCGGCCTAGTTTCAAAGGAAATATATTTCACCTGCTTTGCGATTGTGTACGCTACTTTGTGCATGATTTCTCTATTGTACTACATACTTGATAAGTCGTATACCTCCACTACACTACTTTGATATGCATCAGTAGGGATTCAGAAGTGAGTATACACAATGCCCACTGAAAAAAAAAACGGGTTATACGGTTTATACCTGCATATAGCCTCCACTACACCACTGGCCCTTTGTGTTTTACAAAAAGTGCACTCTCCTACATGAGTGCGCTGGTATTACGGTTGCTGTCCTTTCAGAATCATGAACCTGTCACACACTGAAGGCCTATAGGTTCGCCACTGCGCAAACATGTCCATAACAGATATAAAGGCTGTTAAGATATTAATGTATCAAGAAAGGAGTGTATATATTTGGCCTGGAGAAGCGGTTTTATACGCTGACTGAATGGAAGCTGATAACTGAGGTTTTTACTCCGCTGGTTTCGGGAAGAAATTAGGAGTCCTCACTGTCCGAGACCGAGTCAAGACCGAGTACAAATGTATCTGACATCAAGACAAGACCGAGACTCTCAACATGTGGTCTCGAGACCGGTCTCAAGTACTACAACACTGCTGATCACCGACTACGATGAGGCAGCCTATAGGGAGGAGGTCAGAGACCTGGCAGTGTGGTGCCAGGACAACAACTCCTTCCTCAACGTCAGCAAGACAAACGAGCTGATCGTTGACTACAGGAAACTGACGGAGTGGGTTGAAAGCTTCAAGTTCCTCAGTGTCCACATCACTAATGAATTAACATGAATGAATATGGCCCGCACAGGTGAAGAGGTTGAAAAGATTTGGCATGGGCCATCAGATCCTCAAAAAGTTCTACAGCTTTTCCACTGAGAGCATCTTGACTGGCTGCAAGGCACCTGACCGCAAGGTGCTCCAAAGGGTGGTGAGTATGGCTCAGTGCATCACTGGGGCGGAGCTCCCTGCCATCCAGGACCTGTATACAAGGTGGTGTCAGAGAAAGGCCATAAAAAGATGTCAGACTCCAGCCAGCCAAGACTGTCCTCTCTGCTACCTTCAGGCAAGCGGTACCGCTGGACCAAGTCTGACACCAACAGGACCCTGAACAGCTTCTACCCCAAAGCCATAAAACTGCTAAATAGTTTGTTAAATAGTTAACCAAATAGCTACCTGGACTATCTGCATTGACCCTTTTTGCAGCTTTTTTTTGACTCACCACATATGCTGCTGTTACTGTTAGTGCCCCAAGTCTGAAACAAACAGGAACCTGAACGGCTTCTACACCCAAGCCATAAGACTGCTAAACAAGACTGCTAAATAGCTCATCAAATGGCTAACCAGACTAGCTGCTTTTTTGCATTGACCCCTTTCTTGCACTGACTCTATGCACACACATTGGACTTTACCCACACACTCACACATACTTACACTGACACCCCAACACACACACACACACACACGTTTCACACTCACCACATATGCTGCTGCTACTGTCTATTATCTATCCTGTTGACTAATCACTTTACCCCTACCTACAGTATACTGCTGCTACTGTCTATTATCTATCCTGTTGCCTAGTCACTTTACCCCTACCTACAGTATACTGCTGCTACTGTCTATTATCTATCCTGTTGACTAGTCACTTTACCCCTACCTACAGTATACTGCTGCTACTGTCTATTATCTATCCTGTTGACTAGTCACTTTACCCCTACCTACAGTATACTGCTGCTACTGTCTATTATCTATACTGTTGACTAGTCACTTTACCCCTACCTACAGTATATTGCTGCTACTGTCTATTATATATCCTGTTGACTAGTCACTTTACCCCTACCTACAGTATACTGCTGCTACTGTCTATTATCTATCCTGTTGTCTAGTCACTTTACCCCTACCTACAGTATACTGCTGCTACTGTCTATTATCTATCCTGTTGACTAGTCACTTTACCCCTACCTACAGTATACTGCTGCTACTGTCTATTATCTATCCTGTTGTCTAGTCACTTTACCCCTACCTACAGTATACTGCTGCTACTGTCTATTATCTATCCTGATGTCTAGTCACTTTACCCCTACCTACAGTATACTGCTGCTACTGTCTATTATCTATCCTGTTGACTAGTCACTTTACCCCTACCTACAGTATACTGCTGCTACTGTCTATTATCTATCCTGTTGACTAGTCACTTTACCCCTACCTACAGTATACTGCTGCTACTGTCTATTATCTATACTGTTGACTAGTCACTTTACCCCTACCTACAGTATACTGCTGCTACTGTCTATTATCTATCCTGTTGACTAGTCACTTTACCCCTACCTACAGTATACTGCTGCTACTGTCTATTATCTATACTGTTGACTAGTCACTTTACCCCTACCTACAGTATACTGCTGCTACTGTCTATTATCTATCCTGTTGCCTAGTCACTTTACCCCTACCTACAGTATACTGCTGCTACTGTCTATTATCTATCCTGTTGACTAGTCACTTTACCCCTACCTACAGTGTACTGCTGCTACTGTCTATTATCTATCCTGTTGCCTAGTCACTTTACCCCTACCTACAGTATACTGCTGCTACTGTCTATTATCTATCCTGTTGACTAGTCACTTTACCCCTACCTACAGTATACTGCTGCTACTGTCTATTATCTATCCTGTTGACTAGTCACTTTACCCCTACCTACAGTATACTGCTGCTACTGTCTATTATCTATACTGTTGACTAGTCACTTTACCCCTACCTACAGTATACTGCTGCTACTGTCTATTATATATCCTGTTGACTAGTCACTTTACCCCTACCTACAGTATACTGCTGCTACTGTCTATTATCTATCCTGTTGTCTAGTCACTTTACCCCTACCTACAGTATACTGCTGCTACTGTCTATTATCTATCCTGTTGACTAGTCACTTTACCCCTACCTACAGTATACTGCTGCTACTGTCTATTATCTATCCTGTTGAATAGTCACTTTACCCCTACCTACAGTATACTGCTGCTACTGTCTATTATCTATCCTGATGTCTAGTCACTTTACCCCTACCTACAGTATACTGCTGCTACTGTCTATTATCTATCCTGTTGACTAGTCACTTTACCCCTACCTACAGTATACTGCTGCTACTGTCTATTATCTATCCTGTTGACTAGTCACTTTACCCCTACCTACAGTATACTGCTGCTACTGTCTATTATCTATACTGTTGACTAGTCACTTTACCCCTACCTACAGTATACTGCTGCTACTGTCTATTATCTATCCTGTTGACTAGTCACTTTACCCCTACCTACAGTATACTGCAACTACTGTCTATTATCTATACTGTTGACTAGTCACTTTACCCCTACCTACAGTATACTGCTGCTACTGTCTATTATCTATCCTGTTGCCTAGTCACTTTACCCCTACCTACAGTATACTGCTGCTACTGTCTATTATCTATCCTGTTGACTAGTCACTTTACCCCTACCTACAGTGTACTGCTGCTACTGTCTATTATCTATCCTGTTGCCTAGTCACTTTACCCCTACCTACAGTATACTGCTGCTACTGTCTATTATCTATCCTGTTGACTAGTCACTTTACCCCTACCTACAGTATACTGCTGCTACTGTCTATTATCTATCCTGTTGACTAGTCACTTTACCCCTACCTACAGTATACTGCTGCTACTGTCTATTATCTATACTGTTGACTAGTCACTTTACCCCTACCTACAGTATACTGCTGCTACTGTCTATTATATATCCTGTTGACTAGTCACTTTACCCCTACCTACAGTATACTGCTGCTACTGTCTATTATCTATCCTGTTGTCTAGTCACTTTACCCCTACCTACAGTATACTGCTGCTACTGTCTATTATCTATCCTGTTGACTAGTCACTTTACCCCTACCTACAGTATACTGCTGCTACTGTCTATTATCTATCCTGTTGAATAGTCACTTTACCCCTACCTACAGTATACTGCTGCTACTGTCTATTATCTATCCTGTTGACTAGTTACTTTACCCCTACCTACAGTATACTGCTGCTACTGTCTATTATCTATCCTGTTGTCTAGTCACTTTACCCCTACCTACAGTATACTGCTGCTACTGTCTATTATCTATCCTGTTGACTAGTCACTTTACCCCTACCTACAGTATACTGCTGCTACTGTCTATTATCTATCCTGTTGTCAAGTCACTTTACCCCTACCTACAGTATACTGCTGCTACTGTCTATTATCTATCCTGTTGACTAGTCACTTTACCCCTACCTACAGTATACTGCTGCTACTGTCTATTATCTATCCTGTTGTCAAGTCACTTTACCCCTACCTACAGTATACTGCTGCTACTGTCTATTATCTATCCTGTTGACTAGTTAATTTACCCCTACCTACAGTATACTGCTGCTACTGTCTATTATCTATCCTGTTGTCTAGTCACTTTACCCCTACCTACAGTATACTGCTGCTACTGTCTATTATCTATCCTGTTGACTAGTCACTTTACCCCTACCTACAGTATACTGCTGCTACTGTCTATTATCTATCCTGTTGTCAAGTCACTTTACCCCTACCTACAGTATACTGCTGCTACTGTCTATTATCTATCCTGTTGTCTAGTCACTTTACCCCTACCTACAGTATACTGCTGCTACTGTCTATTATCTATCGTGTTGTCTAGTCACTTTACCCCTACCTACAGTATACTGCTGCTACTGTCTATTATCTATCCTGTTGTCTAGTCGCTTTACCCCTACCTACAGTATACTGCTGCTACTGTCTATTATCTATCCTGTTGTCTAGTCACTTTACCCCTACCTACAGTATACTGCTGCTACTGTCTATTATCTATCCTGTTGTCTAGTCACTTTACCCCTACCTACAGTATACTGCTGCTACTGTCTATTATCTATCCTGTTGTCTAGTCACTTTACCCCTACCTACAGTATACTGCTGCTACTGTCTATTATCTATCCTGTTGACTAGTCACTTTACCCCTACCTACAGTATACTGCTGCTACTGTCTATTATCTATCCTGTTGCCTAGTCACTTTACCCCTACCTACAGTATACTGCTGCTACTGTCTATTATCTATCCTGTTGTCTAGTCACTTTACCCCTACCTACAGTATACTGCTGCTACTGTCTATTATCTATCCTGTTGACTAGTCACTTTACCCCTATCTACAGTATACTGCTGCTACTGTCTATTATCTATCCTGTTGTCTAGTCACTTTACCCCTACCTACAGTATACTGCTGCTACTGTCACGTTATTACCACGTTATAGCCACGTTATTACCTGGTACTTCCTGTATATAGCCACGCTATTACCTGGTACTTCCTGTATATAGCGACGTTATTACCTGGTACTTCCTGTATATAGCCATGTTATTACCTGGTACTTCCTGTATATAGCGACGTTATTACCTGGTACTTCCTGTATATAGCGACGTTATTACCTGGTACTTCCTGTATATAGCGACGTTATTACCTGGTACTTCCTGTATATAGCGACATTATTACCTGGTACTTCCTGTATATAGCCATGTTATTACCCGGTACTTCCTGTATATAGCCATGTTATTACCTGTTACTCCCTGTATATAGCCATGTTATTACCTGGTACTCCCTGTATATAGCGACGTTATTACCTGATACTTCCTGTATATAGCCATGTTATTACCTGGTACTCCCTGTATATAGCCTTGTTATTACCTGGTACTCCCTGTATATAGCGATGTTATTACCTGGTACTTCCTGTATATAGCCATGTTATTACCTGGTACTCCCTGTATATAGCGACGTTATTACCTGGTACTTCCTGTATATAGCCATGTTATTACCTGGTACTTCCTGTATATAGCCATGTTATTACCTGGTACTCCCTGTATATAGCCATGTTATTACCTGGTACTCCCTGTATATAGCGACGTTATTACCTGATACTTCCTGTATATAGCCATGTTATTACCTGGTACTTCCTGTATATAGCGACGTTATTACCTGGTACTTCCTGTATATAGCGACGTTATTACCTGGTACTTCCTGTATATAGCCATGTTATTACCTGGTACTTCCTGTAAATAGCCATGTTATTACCTGGTACTCCCTGTATATAGCCATGTTATTACCTGGTACTCCCTGTATATAGCCATGTTATTACCTGGTACTCCCTGTATATAGCGACGTTATTACCTGGTACTTCCTGTATATAGCCATGTTATTACCTGGTACTTCCTGTATATAGCCATGTTATTACCTGGTACTCCCTGTATATAGCCATGTTATTAACTGGTACTTCCTGTATATAGCGACGTTATTACCTGGTACTCCCTGTATATAGCCATGTTATTACCTGGTACTCCCTGTATATAGCCATGTTATTACCTGTTACTCCCTGTATATAGCCATGTTATTACCTGGTACTTCCTGTATATAGCGACGTTATTACCTGGTACTTCCTGTATATAGCCATGTTATTACCTGGTACTTCCTGTATATAGCGACGTTATTACCTGGTACTCCCTGGATATAGCCATGTTATTACCTGGTACTCCCTGTATATAGCCACGTTATTACCTGGTACTTCCTGTATATAGCCATGTTATTTTTACTCGTTATTGTTATTCACTGTGTATTTTTTCCTCGTGTCACTATTTCCATTTAAAACAAATCTTTATCTCTAACTCTGCATTGTTGGAAAAGGACCCGTAAGTAAGCATTTGACTGTTAGTCTTCACCTGTTGTTTACAAATCATGTGACACATACAATTTTATTGATTGTTTGAGCATACACAACAGTGTCATCTGCATACAGTTGAAAGTTGCAATTTTTTACAAACCAATATTGTTAAGGTAAATAGTAAAAAGTACCGGACCAAGAATGGATCCCTGTGGGACACCTTTTGTTATGTCCAGAAAACCTGATTTAACACCAGCAGTCAATACACGATGTGTCCTTTAAATAATGTTCCAACCAGCTACAGCAGACTGGTCCAGACCAATTGATGAAAGCCTCTGAATAAGTAATGAATGATCCACAGTGTTGAAGGCTTTAGACAGGTCAATAAAAAAAGGGCTGCACAGTGATTCTTCTTATCCAAACTATTAAGAACATCATTTAAAACCAAAGAAGTAGCAGAGATGGTGCTATGACCAGGTCTGAAACCTGACTGATTATCATTTAAGAATACATTTCCTAGTTAAAAAGGATCTTAGTTGAGTATTTACCAAGGATTCTAAGATTTTAACAAAGCAAGAGAGTTTGGAAATGGGGCGATACTTATTTAGGTCACCCTAAATAAGTATACCTACAGTATACTGCTGCTACTGTCTATTATCTATTCTGTTGTCTAGTTACTTTACCCCTACCTACAGTATACTGCTGCTACTGTCTATTATCTATCATGTTGACTAGTCACTTTACCCCTACCTATAGTATACTGCTGCTACTGTCTATTATCTATCCTGTTGTCTAGTCACTTTACCCCTACCTACAGTATACTGCTGCTACTGTCTATTATCTATCCTGATGTCTAGTCACTTTACCCCTACCTACAGTATACTGCTGCTACTGTCTAGTATCTATCCTGTTGACTAGTCACTTTACCCCTACCTACAGTATACTGCTGCTACTGTCTATTATCTATCCTGTTGACTAGTCACTTTACCCCTACCTACAGTATACTGCTGCTACTGTCTATTATCTATCCTGTTGTCTAGTCACTTTACCCCTACCTACAGTATACTGCTGCTACTGTCTATTATCTATCCTGTTGTCTAGTCACTTTACCCCTACCTACAGTATACTGCTGCTACTGTCTATTATCTATCCTGTTGACTAGTCACTTTACCCCTACCTACAGTATACTGCTGCTACTGTCTATTATCTATCCTGTTGACTAGTCACTTTACCCCTACCTACAGTATACTGCTGCTACTGTCTATTATCTATCCTGTTGACTAGTCACTTTACCCCTACCTACAGTATACTGCTGCTACTGTCTATTATCTATCCTGTTGTCTAGTCACTTTACCCCTACCTACAGTATACTGCTGCTACTGTCTATTATCTATCCTGTTGTCTAGTCACTTTACCCCTACCTACAGTATACTGCTGCTACTGTATATTATCTATCCTGTTGACTAGTCACTTTACCCCTACCTACAGTATACTGCTGCTACTGTCTATTATCTATCCTGTTGTCTAGTCACTTTACCCCTACCTACAGTATACTGCTGCTACTGTCTATTATCTATCCTGTTGTCTAGTCACTTTATCCCTACCTACAGTATACTGCTGCTACTGTCTATTATCTATCCTGTTGACTAGTCACTTTACCCCTCCCTACAGTATACTGCTGCTACTGTCTATTATCTATCCTGTTGTCTAGTCACTTTACCCCTACCTACAGTATACTGCTGCTACTGTTTATTATCTATCCTGTTGACTAGTCACTTTACCCCTACCTACAGTATACTGCTGCTACTGTCTATTATCTATCCTGTTGACTAGTCACTTTACCCCTACCTACAGTATACTGCTGCTACTGTCTATTATCTATCCTGTTGACTAGTCACTTTACCCCTACCTACAGTATACTGCTGCTACTGTCTATTATCTATCCTGTTGACTAGTCACTTTACCCCTACCTACAGTATACTGCTGCTAATGTCTATTATCTATCCTGTTGTCTAGTCACTTTACCCCTACCTACAGTATACTGCTGCTACTGTCTATTATCTATCCTGTTGTCTAGTCACTTTACCCCTACCTACAGTATACTGCTGCTACTGTCTATTATCTATCCTGTTGTCTAGTCACTTTACCCCTACCTACATGTACATACAGTATCTACCTCAATTACCTCGTTATTACCTGGTACTTCCTGTATATAGCCATGTTATTACCTGGTACTTCCTGTATATAGCCATGTTATTACCTGGTACTCCCTGTATCTAGCCATGTTATTACCTGGTACTCCCTGTATATAGCCATGTTATTACCTGGTACTCCCTGTATATAGCCATGTTATTACCTGGTACTTCCTGTATATAGCCATGTTATTACCTGGTACTTCCTGTATCTAGCCATGTTATTACCTGGTACTCCCTGTATAGAGCCATGTTATTACCTGGTACTCCCTGTATATAGCCATGTTATTACCTGGTACTTCCTGTATATAGCCATGTTATTACCTGGTACTTCCTGTATATAGCCATGTTATTACCTGGTACTCCCTGTATCTAGCCATGTTATTACCTGGTACTCCCTGTATATAGCCATGTTATTACCTGGTACTCCCTGTATATAGCCATGTTATTAACTGGTACTTCCTGTATATAGCCATGTTATTACCTGGTACTCCCTGTATCTAGCCATGTTATTACCTGGTACTCCCTGTATATAGCCATGTTATTACCTGGTACTCCCTGTATATAGCCATGTTATTACCTGGTACTCCCTGTATATAGCCATGTTATTACCTGGTACTCCCTGTATATAGCCATGTTATTACCTGGTACTCCCTGTATCTAGCCATGTTATTACCTGGTACTCCCTGTATATAGCCATGTTATTACCTGGTACTCCCTGTATATAGCCATGTTATTACCTGGTACTCCCTGTATCTAGCCATGTTATTACCTGGTACTCCCTGTATCTAGCCATGTTATTACCTGGTACTCCCTGTATATAGCCATGTTATTACCTGGTACTCCCTGTATCTAGCCATGTTATTACCTGGTACTCCCTGTATATAGCCATGTTATTACCTGGTACTCCCTGTATATAGCCATGTTATTACCTGGTACTCCCTGTATATAGCCATGTTATTACCTGGTACTTCCTGTATATAGCCATGTTAATACCTGGTACTCCCTGTATATAGCCATGTTATTACCTGGTACTTCCTGTATAGAGCCATGTTATTACCTGGTACTCCCTGTATATAGCCATGTTATTACCTTGTACTTCCTGTATATAGCCATGTTATTACCTGGCACTTCCTGTATAGAGCCATGTTATTACCTGGTACTCCCTGTATATAGCCATGTTATTACCTGGTACTCCCTGTATATAGCCATGTTATTACCTGGTACTTCCTATATAGAGCCATATTATTACCTGGTACTCCCTGTATATAGCCATGTTATTACCTGGTTCTCCCTGTATATAGCCATGTTATTACCTGGTACTTCCTGTATATAGCCATGTTATTACCTGGTACTCCCTGTATATAGCTATGTTATTACCTGGTACTCCCTGTATATAGCCATGTTATTACCTGGTACTTCCTGTATATAGCCATGTTATTACCTGGTACTTCCTGTATATAGCCATGTTATTACCTGGTACTTCCTGTATATAGCCATGTTATTACCTGGTACTCCCTGTATATAGCCATGTTATTACCTGGTACTCCCTGTATATAGCCATGTTATTACCTGGTACTTCCTGTATATAGCCATGTTATTACCTGGTACTCCCTGTATCTAGCCATGTTATTACCTGGTACTCCCTGTATATAGCCATGTTATTACCTGGTACTTCCTGTATATAGCCATGTTATTACTTGGTACTCCCTGTATATAGCCATGTTATTACCTGGTACTTCCTGTATATAGCCATGTTATTACCTGGTACTTCCTGTATATAGCCATGTTATTACCTGGTACTTCCTGTATATAGCCATGTTATTACCTGGTACTCCCTGTATATAGCCATGTTATTACCTGGTACTTCCTGTATATAGCCATGTTATTACTTGGTACTCCCTGTATATAGCCATGTTATTACCTGGTACTTCCTGTATATAGCCATGTTATTACCTGGTACTCCCTGTATCTAGCCATGTTATTACCTGGTACTCCCTGTATATAGCCATGTTATTACCTGGTACTTCCTGTATATAGCCATGTTATTACCTGGTACTCCCTGTATATAGCCATGTTATTACCTGGTACTTCCTGTATATAGCCATGTTATTACCTGGTACTTCCTGTATATAGCCATGTTATTACCTGGTACTTCCTGTATATAGCCATGTTATTACCTGGTACTTCCTGTATATAGCCATGTTATTTTTACTCGTTATTGTTATTCACTGTGTATTTTTTCCTCGTGTCACTATTTCCATTTAAAACAAATCTTTATCTCTAACTCTGCATTGTTGGAAAAGGACCCGTAAGTAAGCATTTGACTGTTAGTCTTCACCTGTTGTTTACAAATCATGTGACACATACAATTTTATTGATTGTTTGAGCATACACAACAGTGTCATCTGCATACAGTTGAAAGTTGCAATTTTTTACAAACCAATATTGTTAAGGTAAATAGTAAAAAGTACCGGACCAAGAATGGATCCCTGTGGGACACCTTTTGTTATGTCCAGAAAACCTGATTTAACACCAGCAGTCAATACACGATGTGTCCTTTAAATAATGTTCCAACCAGCTACAGCAGACTGGTCCAGACCAATTGATGAAAGCCTCTGAATAAGTAATGAATGATCCACAGTGTTGAAGGCTTTAGACAGGTCAATAAAAAAAGGGCTGCACAGTGATTCTTCTTATCCAAACTATTAAGAACATCATTTAAAACCAAAGAAGTGGCAGAGATGGTGCTATGACCAGGTCTGAAACCTGACTGATTATCATTTAAGAATACATTTCCTAGTTAAAAAGGATCTTAGTTGAGTATTTACCAAGGATTCTAAGATTTTAACAAAGCAAGAGAGTTTGGAAATGGGGCGATACTTATTTAGGTCACCCGGGTCACCACCTTTGTGAAGGGGGGGGGGGTATATGGGCCGCCTTCCAGACCCTGGGGATGGAACCAGAAACCACCGTCAGGTAAAAAAATGTGTTTCTGCTGTCAGGGGAACAGCAAGCTGTAGCAAGAAAGGATCAAGTAAATCCAGTGGATTATTATTATTTTTTACATCAATCTTAGGGCTCTATTCAATTCGTATCGCGGAAGTTCAGCTTTATAGCGTGATTGAAATTTAAAGGCAATGTTCCCGCTTTAGCAGAGATTGCATTCACAGTAAACGCTACATACCTCGTACGTTGGCTAAATTGGAAATTACCTTTACATTTCTATTGCGGAATCTGTAATCCTTCAGCATTACAGATTGAAAAGAGGCCTTAAGCAAGGCATCTAGCACATCACAAGTACAAAATTGTTTAAATGAAAACAAAGATTGACTGATGTTCCATCGAGCCAACTAGAGGCTGGGAGAGGGAAGAGCATTCGACTGGCTGACCAGGGTCAATTAAACCACCATTTATTTCAAATAAAAAGCCTGCTGTGACAAAATGCTGATTTAAAAGCATCACTTATCACATTTTTCTCAGTAATGATGCCAGAGTCTGACTCAATTTGCTTAGGCAGGGAAGGTTGAGTTGAATAGTTGAGGTCTGTCATTGGTTGTCTCTCTCAGGAAGAACCCAAAGGCAAGAGTCTGGGGAGAGGACATGTCATAACACTGTTTGACCAATCACAGCCGAGCATGCCATCCTTAGGGGCTGCTTGGTAATTCCCATGATTCCTTTGGAGGCTAAGCTGGTCCTGTGGGCCACTGGATGAGTGTGTGTGTGCGTCTATGCGAGGACTGAACGACTGAAGCATGGAGATAAGAGCGTTGGCCTCGGCCGGCTTTTGCCACTAATCCCTACGCACGCACGCACGCACGTACACACACACACACACACACACACACACACACACACACACACACAGGCCGGCTGTTGTCGCTAATCCCGGAAGACGAGGGAAGTGGTTGAAGATGCTGATTCCATGTTGCTCCCTGATATCGCAGTCTGCTCCAATTCCAGGCTGTGTGTGTGTGTGTGTGTGTGTGTGTGTGTGTGTGTGTGTGTGTGTGTGTGTGTGTGTGTGTGTGTGTGTGTGTGTGTGTGTCTGTGTGTGTGTGTGTGTGTGTGTGTGTGTGTGTGTGTGTGTGTGTCGTGCCTTTGTGAAGACATGAGTCAATGCTGTCCATGTTAAGAAGGGGAAAGAACACATGCATCTGGTGACAAATGTACACTGACCGAAAAGAGGTTACTTGCAAAACAGTGTAAGCTCACCTGAGCCCTTGGACAGCCTTTTTCAAACCTCTCCTCGGACGTTTCACCATTTAGCTGTGGCCCCTGAACTGGTTGCCTGGCTACCCAGACTCCTTCCTCCTGCCAAATGCTACGCCACGCCCACGGATGTTAGTTTCTTCTCCGCAATGAGTCTGGATCTGAGTACCTCTCCGACCCGTCAGCGAACACATTCAGGGCCGTCTGGTCCAGGAACCGATGGGTTGGCTCAGAGCCAGATCACACGTGGGGAAAAGCGGCGGTTTGAAAATGTTGTCATTGGCTTCGATACTCTTGATTGGTTAGAGACGATCCAATCGCTGATGACTTTGTTTTGTACAACACCCCTCGTGTCCCTCGTCACCACAAACAACTTCCAAGATGGAAGTCTAAGACAAAAGTGTGTAGCGAACGACAGAGCAGCGGAAGAATTTAGTGTGAGTCGTCAGGCTAGTGAACTAGCACACCTGATTCTACACGTCAAGCTCTTTAGTGATTAGTTGACAAGTTGAATCAGGTATGCTAGCTCTGGAATAGTTCAAACACATGGAACGGCTGGGGGTCCACAAGGAGAGGTTGGAAAAAGGCTGCCGTAGGACATCCATTAACGTATGGTATACGAGACAGGAGGCAATGCATATTTCATACATAATAGAACAAAGGCTAAGCCAACTATGGGAGCAATGCCGTGCTAATTGAAAGAACATAAAAAACATAACCACACACAGGGGAGAAACACCTCATCTCCTCTAATACTTTGATATTCTCCTCTCTCTCTACTCTGTCTGCTCTCTTGGCTTCTACCTACCGTCTATCTTCTCTTTTTCTAGTTCGTCCCTCTACCTTGTCCCCTCACTGGCTTAATCCACCTTCTCTCTCTCTCTCTGCCTCTCTCTCTCTCTCTCTGCCTCTCTCTCTCTCTGCCTCTCTCTCTCTGCCTCTCTCTCTCTGCCTCTCTCTCTCTGCCTCTCTCTCTCTCTCTGCCTGCCTCTCTCTCTCTGCCTCTCTCTCTCTCTCTGCCTCTCTCTCTCTGCCTCTCTCTCTCTCTCTCTGCCTTTCTCTCTCTGCCTCTCTCTCTCTGCCTCTCTGCGCCACTGAAGCGGTTTAGCAGGATATATCTTTCCAGAATTCCAATGAGATATGAATCACAGATACTCTCAAGCGTACACACACACACCACCACTACGTTGAACCAGTGAGGAAGAGGTGAAGCGAGAGGTTTTACTCCACCCAAAATCTGTCCATGAAAATAAGCTCACGAAGTGAGCAATTTTTGTGTGGAGGTCAATGAGTGTTGAATTTGGTCAACAAAAAATGGAATTGCTCATTTGCTACGTGAGGCTTATTTGATCAAATATACATTTTGTAATGATTATGTTGTTACGAATGCACTGATATAAATGGACGCACGTGGCATTTCGGCAACTTTAATGTTATATCAGCGTTGTGCCTGTTGTCATAGAGATAGATAGAGGATTCATCATAGATAAACCCGTTTTAGCATGGACATTGCTATTGAGGGCTTGCGTCAACTGGGTGGGATCCTATGAGTTGGGAGCAATCAGCCAATGAAGAAGAAGAAGAAAATTGACAACTTTAAAATGGAGATAGCCTCAATGGCTCTGCCCATGCTGTCACAGACGCTGTAGTGGTACAGATACAAAGATGACACCTCTATCTATCTCTATGACCCGTTGTTCACACAGAACTCTGCCCTCTCATTGGCTAGAATGGTCCCACTTGATCTCGCCTCCTTCCGCCTGCCTTTCATCTTTGAGGACATGTATTTCCATTGTTAGAGTGGTCCATAGAATTAGGAATTAGAATAATAGAATGGACATTAACCTTCTTGTGATGGGATAAAGGTCAGCCATTTTGGTCAAGGAGTTGGTCAACCATGGTTTGCTAGTGCTGCGATAAGATATTGTGTAAAATAACGAATTTGAAGAATTTATCTGCACTGTATGTTTGTTAGCTAGCTAGCCAGACAGTTTTTGAGGAATGATTCCATACATTTTTCAAATTAACTGCCAATATGCCAACATTCCATTCAAACAATGCAGGCTGAAATCAGTTGATGATAGGCCTTAAAGAAGTTGTAAATGCAACAAGTACTGATATTGTATCATACTGTACAGCACTCTCAGCTTTCCAATATTTTTTTTGTTGTTGAGACATTTATGGTCTGTTTACATATATTTTAGAGGCTATATATACAGAAAAATAGCATAAAACCCATAAACTGTATTTATAAACTGTAATATTTTAGGTTGGCAACAATTCTATTACACAATTTCTTATACATCACATTTATTTTCCTGCATCTACTGCCATTCATTCCAATTAGACTGGTTTGGATTTCTCCCAGAACAATATGACTGCCATTTTCACCCCATTCTGGAACTTCGAGGGTTTATAACACAACCCCTCTAGTAATTTAATAGGATCTCTATGGAGCGGTCACTCTAATCTCTTGTCAATATAATGGACAATCTTTGGTTGAACCCAATCAGTTCAATTATCTATTATTATTATTATTATTATTATTATTGTCTGTTATTAGTTCTAAATGTGAATAAATTAAAAACCACACCGCACTTCACCACACTACATTACTACACTACAGTACTACACCACACTACTACTGTCACAAGCCGGGCTAGAACTCCGGTCTCAGATGTGTAGAGCTGGGGGTACTACCCCTTAGCCACAGAGGAGATGTTGTAGGACCCAAATGAAACACCCAAGGCAATACTCCAGGCAAGTAGATTTAATGTTCCAAAACAGGAGGCAAAACAAAACAACTCCACGAGGGGAGAAAAACAAACTAAAGATAACTTCGAACAACTTACTAGGACTGACACGGTGGGACAAAGCAGGAGACACATAGTCAGGACGCAATAACCAAGTGAGAAACAAGGGGAAAACACACAGCTAAAATACTAAAGGGAAAACAAGGCACAGGTGACCTGGATCAAACTAATGAGGACACATGAGGAAGAACAAAGGCAGAGGGGAACACCGCTGACCTCTAGAGGCCAGGAGACAAACAGGAGAAGCAGGAAGCTGACAGGACCCCCTCCTCTAGGAACGACTCCTGACGTTCCTTCCAGAACACCCTGGCCTCAGGGTGCGAAAATCTCGGACCAACCCTGGATCCAGGATGTCCCTGGCTGGAACCCAGGAGCGCTCCTCTGGCCCGTAGCCCTCCCAGTCCACCAGATACTGCAGAGAGTTCTGGACCCTCCGGGAGTCCAGTATCCGGCGGACTGTGTAGGCTGGCTGGCCGTCAATAATCCTGGGAGGTGGCGGGGGTCTGCGTGGGGGGGCAAAGGGAGAAGACAAGACAGGTTTAATAAGTGAAACATGGAAAGTGGGGTTAATACGAAGGGAGCGAGGGAGAACCAAACGATAAGACACAGGGTTAACCTTTCTAGCAATGCGGAAAGGGCCGATGTATCTCTGGGAAAGCTTCTTGGATTCGACCCGGAGGGGCAGGTTCTTAGTGGCCAACCAAACTCTCTGACCAGCTCGGAAACTAGGGGCCGTCCGGCGGTGGCGATTAGCCTGACTTTGGTATCTCTGGGAGGTCCGAAGGAGGGCACGCCTGGCCTTCTTCCAGGTCCGCCAACAGCGTTGGACAAAGCGCTGGGCCGAGGGAACACCAACCTGCGCCTCCTCCTCTGGAAATAATGGAGGGTTGTAACCGAACTGGCATTCGAATGGGGACAATCCGGTGGCTGAGGACTGGAGGGTGTTGTGGGCATATTCAGCCCAAATGATATAGGTGGCCCAAGACGTGGGATTACTGGCCGCCATACACCGCAGGGTGGTCTCCAGATCCCGATTAATCCGTTCCGTTTGGCCATTAGACTCTGGATGGAACCCCGACGATAGGCTGGCTGTGGCCCCAACAAGCCTGCAGAAGGCCCCCCAAAACCGGGACGAGAATTGGGGACCTCGGTCAGAGACCACGTCCAGGGGAATACCAAATATCCGGAAGACATGGTTCATGAGGAGCTCAGCAGTCTCCTTAGCCGAGGGCAGCTTGGGCAGGGGGATAAACCGGGCAGCCTTAGAGAACCGGTCTACCACCACTAGGATGACGGTGTTGCCCTGGGATAGAGGAAGTCCCGTAACAAAGTCCAGAGAAAGGTGTGACCATGGCCTTCGAGGAACAGGTAAGGGATGGAGCAGTCCCTGGGGTCGCTGGCGTGTCGACTTTCCCTGGTTGCACACAGGGCAGGCCTCCACATAGACCTGCACGTCCTTCTTGATGGACGGCCACCAAAACCGCCGTCGGAGGAACTCCAGTGTGCGAGCACTGCCTGGATGGCATGTCAAGGGCGACTCATGACCCCACTGCAAGACGCGGGCCCGAACAGAGAGAGGAACGTACAGGCGACCGGCAGGACCACCGCCTGGATCGGGCTCCTGGACAAGAGCTTCTCGTACCCCTCTTTCTAGTTCCCACTGAAGAGGTGCGACGATCCTAGACCTCGGAATAATCGATGCCAAGGGCTTCTCTTGTACCTCGGGAGAGTAGACTCGAGACAGAGCATCCGGCTTGACGTTCTTGGTGCCAGGTCGGTAAGTCAGGAGGAACTGGAATCGATTAAAGAAAAGAGACCATCGTGCTTGCCGAGGGTTCATCCGCTTAGCCTGTTGGAGATATTCCAGGTTCTTGTGGTCTGTGAGAACCTGGAAAGGGTGCTGAGCCCCCTCAAGCCAATGGCGCCACTCCTCCAAGGCCAGTTTTACCGCAAGCAACTCTAGATCCCCCACGTGGTAGTTGCGCTCGGCCTCAGACAGGCGGCGAGACATGAAGGCACAAGGGTGTAATCTCCCATCCGCACCCCTCTGTGACAGGACGGCTCCTACCCCCACTTCTGAGGCGTCCACCTCCACCACGAAAGGTCTTTCTGGGTCAGGGGTCACCAGAATCGGAGCAGAAGTGAAGCGGCGCTTGAGATCCTCGAAGGCCCCTGCTGCTTCCGGACCCCAGTGAATCTTGGTCCCTCCTCCCTTGGTAAGCGTCGTCAAGGGGGCTACCACCGAGCTGAAATTCTTGATGAACTTCCGATAGAAGTTAGAAAAGCCAATGAACCGTTGAACCTCCTTGACCGTGGCAGGTGTGGGCCAATCGTGGACCGCCTTGACCTTCTTGGGATCCATCTCTAGGTGCCCGGGAGTGACAATAAACCCGAGAAACTGAGTCTGAGAAACATGAAATTCACACTTCTCAGGCTTAACGTAGAGGTGATTGTCAAGGAGCCTCTGGAGAACCCGGCTAACATGCCCCTCATGCTCCTTCAGTGACCTCGAGAAGATGAGGATATCGTCCAGGTACACGAAGACGAACAGATTAAGCATATCCCGGAGAACATCATTAATCAGGGCTTGGAATACTGCGGGGGCATTGGTGAGCCCGAACGGCATCACCCGATATTCATAGTGCCCCGTGGGCGTGTTGAACGCCGTCTTCCATTCGTCTCCTGGCCGGATCCGCACGAGATGGTAAGCATTGCGGAGATCCAGCTTAGTAAAAATGGAAGCCCCTTGAAGCAGCTCAAAAGCCGTGGCCATGAGAGGAAGGGGGTATCGATTCCGAACCGTGATCTTGTTGAGTCCCCGGTAATCAATACAAGGCCTAAGACCCCCGTCTTTCTTTTCAACAAAAAAGAAGCCCGCCCCAGCCGGGGAAGTAGAGGCATAGATGAGGCCGGCTGCCAAGGACTCCTTAATGTAGGTGTCCATAGCTGCGTGCTCGGGGGAGGACAAGGAAAAGATCCGACCTCTAGGAGGGCAGCACCCAGGGAGTAGATCAATGGCACAGTCATACGTGCGATGAGGCGGTAAGGCAGTAGCCCGGGCCTTGCTGAACACTGCCTTGAACCGATGGTAAACACTGGGGACTCGGGAGATGTCAACCGACTCTTGAAACTGGGTACTAGGGGCTGAGGGACTCTGAAGCATGCAGGTGAGTTGGCAAGTGGGACCCCAGCTAAGAATGGTGCCAGTAGGCCAGTCGATCTGGGGATTATGTCTGCATAGCCAAGGGTGACCCAGGATAATAGGATACTCGGGAGAGTCAATGAGATAGAAGGTCTCCTCCTGCTGGTGTTGAGAGATGGTAAGTCGCAGGGACTGAGTCGCCTCAGTAACCTTTCCTGGTTCCAGAGGTCTGCCATCTAAGGCAGTAACTGCCTGGGGTTGAGGAAGTAGTTGGGTAGGGATCTTAAGTTCCTTAGCCAAGGTTACATCCATAAAATCACCTGCGGCACCGGAATCGATCATAGCCTGGACCCGATGCTGGTGGCCCTCCCAGGACAGAGTGGCTGGAATAGCTAGGACCGCGTTAGTAGGAGGAGCTCTAATTTTCCCCATCACAACCCTCCTGTAGCTGGGCGGGGACAGGCGTTTCCCGAAAGCTCGGGGCAAGTGGAGCGGAAGTGGCCGGCAACCCCGCAGTAGAGGCACCGACGCTCCCTCATGCGACGTTCCCTTTCGTTGGGAGAAAGCCTGGAACGGCCTAACTGCATGCTCTCCGGGGAATCCTGGGGCAGTTCAGGAGCCGGGGCAGCTCTGAATGACGGAGTCCAAACAGGAGAAACAGAGCTGCTCAGAGGAACTTGGGACTGAGACACCTGACGGCGAGCCGTTCTCCGCTCTCTTAGACGATTGTCCAGGCGGATGGCCAAGGCTATGAGGGACTTGAGATCTCCAGCTGGTTCTCGGGTGGCTAACTCATCTTGAAGGGGCTCAGATAACCCTCCCTGAAAGCAGACCCTCAGCGCTTCATCATTCCATCCGCTCCTTGCTGCTATGGTCCGGAAATCAATGGCAAAATCTGCCGTGCTTCGGGGGCCCTGACGGAGAGACAGTAGGCGCTTGGAAGCCTCCCGCCCACTGACAGGATGATCGAACACCCGCTTGAACTCTTCTACAAATGCAGCGTGGGAGTCACAACAGGCCTCCTGGGACTGCCACACCGCAGAAGCCCAGGCGAGCGCCCTTTCTGAAAGAAGGGTAATGATGTAGGCAATCTTGGAACGGTCTGTGGGAAAACTTGAGGGTTGGAGCTCGAAGGTGAGGGAGCATTGGGTGAGGAAACCCTGGCAAGAGCTTGGATCCCCAGAAAAGGGCTTGGGAGGTGGTAGTCGGGGCTCCGCCAACCGAGAAGGCCTGTCGTCACTGGGGGGTGACCTGGGGGAAGGGAGAGGACCAGGGAGGCGTTCAAAGAGCTGGCGAAGGGCACTCATCATTTCGGCCAAGAGTTGAGAATGACTAGCCATCAGCTCCTCTTGTCGGCTGAGAACGGCTTCATGGCGCTGGAAAGAAGCCTCATGTCGAGTGATCACCGCCAACAGGTCCTGGGAACTGAGTGTTTCTGGGTCCATGATTGACTTGGTTATTCTGTCACAAGCCGGGCTAGAACTCCGGTCTCAGATGTGTAGAGCTGGGGGTACTACCCCTTAGCCACAGAGGAGATGTTGTAGGACCCAAATGAAACACCCAAGGCAATACTCCAGGCAAGTAGATTTAATGTTCCAAAACAGGAGGCAAAACAAAACAACTCCACGAGGGGAGAAAAACAAACTAAAGATAACTTCGAACAACTTACTAGGACTGACACGGTGGGACAAAGCAGGAGACACATAGTCAGGACGCAATAACCAAGTGAGAAACAAGGGGAAAACACACAGCTAAAATACTAAAGGGAAAACAAGGCACAGGTGACCTGGATCAAACTAATGAGGACACATGAGGAAGAACAAAGGCAGAGGGGAACACCGCTGACCTCTAGAGGCCAGGAGACAAACAGGAGAAGCAGGAAGCTGACAACTACACTACAGTACCACACCACACTACTACACTACAGTACTACACCACACTACTACAGTACTACAGTACTACACCACACTACTACAGTACACTACTACAGTACTACAGTACTACACCACACTTCTACAGTACTACAGTACTACACTACACTACAGTACTACACTACACTACAGTACTACACAACACTTCTACAGTACTACAGTACTACACCACACTACTACACTACACCACTACACTACACTACATTACTACACTACACTACAGTACTACACTACACTACAGTACTACACTACACTACTGCAGTACTACACCACACTACTACAGTACACTACTACAGTACTACAGTACTACACTACACTACTACACCACTACACTACAGTACTACACTACACTACTACAGTACTACACCACACTACTACAGTACACTACTTCTGCACTACAGTACTACACTACACTACTACACTACAGTACTACACTAAATTACTACACTACACTACAGTACTACACTGCACGATTACACTACACTACACTACTACACTACTACACTACACTAAACTACTACACTACACTACACTACATTACTACATTACTACACTACTACACTACAGTACACTACTACAGTACTACTAAACTACACTACACCACACCACACTACACTACACCAATCTCTCCTCCAAACCCAGTGATTTCTGATCCCATCTGAACCCAGATCCTCTGGTAGGCCCTGTGACCATCTGAACCCAGATCCTCTGGTAGGCCCTGTGACCATCTGAACCCAGATCCTCTGGTAGGCCCTGTGACCATCTGAACCCAGATCCTCTGGTAGGCCCCGTGACCATCTGAACCCAGATCCTCTGGTAGGCCTCGTGACCATCTGAACCCAGATCCTCTGGTAGGCCCCGTGACCATCTGAACCCGTGACCATCTGAACCCAGATCCTCTGGTAGGCCCCGTGACCATCTGAACCCAGATCCTCTGGTAGGCCCCGTGACCATCTGAACCCAGATCCTCTGGTAGGCCCTGTGACCATCTGAACCCAGATCCTCTGGTAGGCCCCGTGACAATCTGAACCCAGATCCTCTGGTAGGCCCCGTGACCATCTGAACCCAGATCCTCTGGTAGGCCCCGTGACCATCTGAACCCAGATCCTCTGGTAGGCCCCGTGACCATCTGAACCCAGATCCTCTGGTAGGCCCTGTGACCATCTGAACCCAGATCCTCTGGTAGGCCCCGTGACCATCTGAACCCAGATCCTCTGGTAGGCCCCGTGACCATTTCATTTGAGAAAGGGAAGAAATAAATATATAAGGAAAAGAAGAAAGGAAATAAATGTGTCCTCCAAAGTCTGGACTTATTTGAATGAATGAATAATTTAAAGGGGAGAGGATTCAGGGCTGCATAAATTGCCAAACCCTTACTCTTGATACATTCATTATTCATAGAGCCATTACACACTGGCATGTTGGGTTAGGGGCTAGAGATGTTCAGAGGGGTGACACACACAAACACACACATGCACGCACACACACACACGCACACATACACACACGCATACACAAACTAATGCACAAACTCAAACACAAATGCACGCACGTACACTCACAATGACATGGATACATTTGCACATGGACACAAACACACACACACGTAGGACAGTCGTCAGACAGACCGACAGAAAGACAGACAGAGACGTGTAGGTCCTTCTCCCTAGATACAGTATCATTTGAATATAAAAAAAAAAAGACCTTTTGTAAAAAGTTAAAGTTTCATCAAAGGTTGTCTCAACATTATGGTTAGAGCCATAATAATGTGTATGATATCTTAAAGAAGGATATCTTCAGGGACTATGATTACATTTTCGCCTAAAATGACATACTCAAATCTAACTGCCTGTAGCTCAGGACCTGAAGCAAGGATATGTATATTCTTGATACCATTTGAAAGGAAACACTTTGAAGTTTGTGGAAATGTGAAATTAATGTAGGAGAATATAACAAATTAGATCTGGTAAAAGATAATACAAACAGAAAAACATGCGTTTTCTACTTATTTCTTTGTTCCATCATCTTTGAAATGCAAGAAAAAGGCCACAATATAATATTGCAGTTTAGGCGCAATTTAGATGGCAGTAGTGTGTGTGTGCAAAGTTTCAGATTGATCCAGTGAAGCGTTGCAATACTGGACTATTTTGTATCAAGTCTGCCCAAATGTGCCGAATTGGTCAATTGATACATTTTCAAGTACATAACTATAGAGAACATACAAAAATGATATGGTAATACAAAATGTACATTTACACACTCCCAGGAATGTCATACATGATGGATCATTAGCTTATACACTAACTTTCACACATCTAGATGGCCGTGCGGGGTGGGTGTGGAGCCAGAGACAGCAGGGGTTCAAACTGTAGAACCCAGTTCCTACATTTGAATATAAAAATGGATTTTATCAAACAAAACTATGCTACATTTTATCTCTGGGACCCTTAGGATGACAAATCAGAGCAAGATTACTGAATGTAAGTACATTATTTCCTTCAGAGGTGAATGTATCAAATCAGTTGCCGTGATACGTTTTTTGTTGTTGAGAACTCTCCTCAAACAATGGAATGGTATTTTTTCACTGTACTAGCAACTGTAAAGTGGGCAGTGCAGTTACATTAACAAGAATTTAAGCTTTCTGCCCATATAAGATATGTCTATGTCCTGGAAAGTTTGCTGTTACTTCAAAACAGTCATGCTAATCACATTAGCGCACGTTAGCTCAACAGTCCCGTATACGGGACACTGATCCCGTAGAGGTTAAATTGGGCCACCCTCTCTCTTCTCCCTCGCTCTCTCTCTCTCTCCTCTCCTCGCCACATCTCCACTCCTATCTCTCTCTCTCTCTCTCTCTCTCTCTCTCTCTCTCTCTCTCTCTCTCTCTCCTCACCACATCTCCACTCCTCCCTCTCTCTCTCTCGCTCGCTCTCTCTCTCTCTCTCTCTCTCTCTCTCTCTCTCTCTCTCTCTCTCTCTCTCTCTCATCTCCACTCCTCCCTCTCTCTCTCTCTCTCTCTCTCTCTCTCTCTCTCTCTCTCTCTCTCTCTCTCTCTCCTCGCCACGTCTCCACTCCTCTCTCTCTCTCTCTCTCTCTCTCTCTCTCGTCACCACATCTCCACTCCTATCTCTCTCGCTCTCTCTCCTCTCCTCGCCACATCTCCACTACTCTCTCTCTCTCTCTCTCTCTCCTCGCCACATCTCCACTCCTCCCTCTCTCTCTCTCTCCTCGCCACATCTCCACTCCTCTCTCTCTCTCTCTCTCTCTCGTCACCACATCTCCACTCCTATCTCTCTCGCTCTCTCTTATTGGCATGGCAAACGTATGTTAACATTGCAAAATATTAACAGTCAACATTACATTCAGAAGTTCCAAAAGAATAAAGACATTTCAAATGTCATATTATGTATATACAGTTGAAGTCGGAAGTTTACATACACTTAGGTTGGAGTCATTAAAACTCGTTTTTCAACCACTACACACATTTCTTGTTAACAAACTATAGTTTTGGCAAGTCGGTTAGGACATCTACTTTGTGCATGACACAAGTAATTTTTCCAATTGTTTACAGACAGATTATTTCACTTGTAATTCACTGTATCACAATTCCAGTGGGTCAGAAGTTTACATACACTAAGTTGACTGTGCCTTTAAACAGCTTGGAAAATTCCAGAAAATGATATCATGGCTTTAGAAGCTTCCGATAGGCTAATTTACATCATTTCAGTCAATTGGAGGTGTACCTGTGGATGTATTTCAAGGCCTACCTTCAAGCTCAGTGCCTCTTCGCTTGACATCATAGGAAAATCAAAAGAAATAAGCCAAGACCTCAGAAAAAGATGGTAGACCTCCACAAGTCTGGTTCATTCTTGGGAGCAATTTCCAAATGCCTGAAGGTACCACGTTCATCTGTACAAACAATAGTACGCAAGTATAAACACCATGGGACCACGCAGCCGTCATACCGCTCAGGAAGGAGACACATTCTGTCTCCTAGAGATTAACGTACTTTGGTGGGAAAATCAATCCCAGAACAACAGCAAAGGACCTTGTGAAGATGCTGGAGGAAACAGGTACAAAAGTATCTATATCCACAGTAAAACTAGTCCTATATCGATATAACCTGAAAGGCCGCTCAGCAAGGAAGAAGCCACTGCTCCAAAACTGCCATAAAAAGCCAGGCTACAGTTTGCAACTGCACGTGGGGACAAAGATTGTACTTTTTGGAGAAATGTCCTGTCGTATCGGGGGAATGCTGGCAATTATTGCTGTCAACAAAGAGTCCGCTTAGGCTGCACCATGATTAGAGGCTTTTATTAATATCACAAGGTTACAGCATAAGTTACAGACCCGCGGTGTCTGGAGGAGCACCGTCCCAAAATAATCTGAATGCTCCTGACTTGTCCTTTGTCTAACCCATACTTATAAACAATGTCAGTAAATGGGTTGCTCCCTTTTTCGTCCAATCACCGGTCTCCCCTGGGGCGTCACCCTCCAACTGCTACATTCAAACCAAGATAAACAGTTCTTCTTTGTCCCTCAAGACTAGTCATAATCTTCATACACGACATATCCCCCCTTCGAGACTAAACAGTCTCGAAAACAAACAGAATAGGATTATGACAAGTGACAATTTATCTTATTGAGTATCTTTAACATTAAACCAAAAACATTCTTCTCTAGAGTGTAAATACCTTTCTATGAAATATGAACAAATCTTTATGAAGTGTGAATACATTACTATGAAATATGAACAAATCTTTATGGAGTGTAAGATCGAAAAACTGTCCGGCAACCTTCGTTCCAAATCCATCCATCAATCAAGACAGTAAAATTCTCTCACGGTCCCTCTGCCCCAGGCAACCACCTCGGTACTCCAGATAAACTCATAAACAATGTAAATGCATTTGAAACTATGATGCAATTAAATACCCATGTAAGCCCCTGCAAACAAAATCCTATCCAAAAAATATCCACTCTAAGGCTGGTCAACCCATTGGACCCTATAGTGGACCTCTCCCTGCCTAGACTCCCTGTCCCTAAGCATTCACGAAATAAACAAAAACATCTAAGATCCTCACATGTATTCAATAACATCAAATATCATTCTACAAAAAGTAATACCTAAGAATATGACACAAATTATGTATTTACACATGCAAATATGTCTATATTTCATTGCAGACACTGGAATGTAGTCCACTACACTTCATCTCCTCCGTAGTCTCCTCTTCTAATGCATTGTTGATGATGGAATCGGCCTCTTTCCACACCTTCTCCTCCAGTCATTGTCCTTTCACATTGTCCCTTCATATTGTCCTTGTTTGAGTATTTCAATCTCTACATGTTCCCCCAAATGCTTCTGAAAGAAAAGAAAAGACCAAACAGTATCTTTTGCAAAACAACACTTTCAAATTAAACTTCAATATCAACTAAGAATATAAAAATGATATATAAATGATGTATGAATCACATTAACCATTTCCCCCCTTTGATTCATAAAATCATACTAAAATCACCCTAATTTTGAAAAAAAAATAATTGAAAAATGATCAAATTATCAAAAATGATATTTATCCATTCAGTTCCACTTGTCCATCTTCATCCAGATCAGGAACAGTCAACACCGGCATCTGAGTGTTGTCTCCAGGCATCACTCTCCAACCTATCTCAATATCATAGCTTTCTCAAGGGTCAGTAACAAATTACAAACCTCACACACAGTGCTATCAAAGCTGCAACTAAAATCTGAACCATCACTGCCCCTACTGGGCCTACCTGATCTTGCAACCAAGTCTTCGCTGACTTCCGCTCCTTCAGATCTACCAAATGCATCCCTTATATTCTTCAATGCATCTATAACCCCAGTGATATTATCTGAACTATCTGGAATCAAAGTATAACTAATATTATCAATATGATCTTCCCAAATGTTACACCATACCATGGAAAAACTCCCCCCTTCTCCCTTAGGTTTATCCTTCAATGATAGGCTTGAAGCCTATGACATGTCGCCATGTATCTTTTCATCCTATTTCCAACCCTAGATTTATCTGTGTTCGGTGCTACCCCTCTTTTAATGGTAAAACCTCATATGGAAGCTTCAACGTTGACATGTAACAACATCCTGTCCATCAATAGGGTAAGAATATATACGCTTTATCACCACAAACCCTCCAAATATCTCTAAAATTCCCCATAGTCACATTGTCAGGCAAAAGTTAATCTTTTAACCATCAAAGTCCTGCTTTTCTTACTAACTGGTACATAAAAAGTTACATTATATTTGTCATCTCTAATCTTATGTTCATGCTTATCCAAAGTCATCATATAATCATCACAATCTGATATTCCCATGAACATACCCTTTACATCATCTGTTTTATTAGAACCAAACAACTTTTAGCCCTCACTGGTTTCACCTCAAATGCTTCAGGGTTTGCTGTTACCTGATTTTACTTCCCATCTAACAAATTCCCATAGGGTAATTCATTTAACCAAGAACACCTAAACCTAGGCTTAAACAACTGTTTTGACAACGACATTATTTTATCTGTTACTGATTGTTGTTGCTGATACAACAGCCATGACAACGCATAAGATTGACCAATACTTGATAGAGGTCGAGCGACCGTCTCTAACATGTTTGTCTGGAATTCTCAACAGACATGGACCCTCAAGATTCCTCACTGATCTTACAGAATGAGCTGCTGGAACCTGCCCATCTATCTGTAATTTTCACAACAGAAGAATCAAACCACTCCATTTAGTTTCTCTCTTCCCTAACGAGCGGTGCTGATCACATACCTCTCCCTGTCTGTCATTAAAATCAAAGACCTCATCCTGTCCTCCATGATAGTATCCTTCACTATTTCAGATGAATCTATATTGACAGCACTCTCTATCCGTATCATAAACCCCTGAGTCTCTCTTGCTGCCTCCTTCAATTTCAGAAAAGTTGTTGTCGGTGTCATACTTCCTACATTTGCTATTGCCATCGTATCATTAATCCCTTCCAAAGTTACCATTAAAGTTGATGTATTACCACCTTTAATTACTTCTAGTGGGAAAGTTACCCATATACTCTGTGTATTAGTTACTGTTGGAGTGACTACTGTAACATATTCTTCCTGACCTCCTTTGATTAGGTGCAACAGCTTCTACTCCTGGTCCTGATAACAATACTTATTCTCCATAATTATCTCTCCATGTGGGAGGAACGTCCCCATCCTAACCCTAATAAGTCTTTTTCCCCCTAAAATTGGTGCTGGAGCTATTGGTTCCCTTATAATCAAATGCGATATATTTATGGCTTTAATAACTATCAATGTTGAAAGAGTTAAATTGCTTCTCACTGTTGTTTTAATAGACTGAAGTGTTAATGTCCCTAGTTACTTCATCCATTTTCCCCAAAGCTTTGAACTCTTTGCTTGTACTTCCATCTATCACCACTAGTGTCAAATGACGTAAATGTAACTTACATTCACTCTCTCTTCCTACTCTAAACCCTGACTTTCAAACTTTTGATTATAAAAATACACCTACAATTACCTTGATCTCCCTGCTGGAACTGTAAATATAGATACTCAATCACCCTCAATCTTCTCTTATCATTCAGCAACACATACTTTCTCAATGTATCTGCTCCTAACAGATCTAAACTCCTACCATATCTTCCCACTAAACTCTAAAATGTCCTTCACCACTGTTCTCTCTCTCTTACTACTAACTTTGAAACTTAGCTTACTGTCTTAGAGTTCCTTCAACCTAGTTCTCCTAACTTTTTAATCTAATCTTTTCTCCTAACCTTTAAAAACCTTTTCCACTGATTTATTCACAAAATCCCTTCACCACCAATTTTTTGGATATGTGATTGGGAAAGTCCCCACCTGCTTCTGACTTCTTTACACACAGACTTGGCAAACGACCAAACACCTTTTAGCCTAGCCTGAAATCTCTTAGTGTAAGAATGTAACCCAGAATAACAGTCACCCCTTTTAACTATATTTTTCAGACAGATTGTCTAATAGGCAGTCTAATAGATTATCATCCTTCCTATGATATTATCTTTTTAAGCCAATATGATTCCCAAAAACCCTAATTTTTTAACATCTTCTACCAGACAGCCGTTTAGTGTACATCCTATTGTACAGTTCAATTTACACCATGCATCTCTTCCCAACACTGCAATAGGTATATGTTATAATATTAGTATGTCTATTTTAATTTCTCCTTGATTTTTTATAGCATAGCTCAATTGGTTCCCTAAGAGTAATTAGCTGTTTTACTACCTCAAATCCCTATCCTAATTAGTTAATTTTACATAGTGAGATGTTTAACCTCTTTAGGCTGAACACAGATAAGTTTTTCCACTATTCACTATCACTTCTCATAGTCCTGTTTTTACTTCAATTGTTGGATATTTTCTCTTCTTCTCTAATCGATGCTATCAGCTGACACCCCCCTTTCGGATCTTCTAGGCACTCTAGAATCCTTAGGGTTCACCTGGAGAACAGGTGATCTTGACTGGCCCCTGTATCTTCCTTAAAAATGTTCTCTGTTGTTTCCTCCTGACTTATTGCACTCACAGGTAAAGTGACCAACCTGTCCATAATTATAACAGTCTTCTGAAAGTTGCTGGAAGTGTAGCTGAAATCTTCCTCCTCCTTCTATTTCTTCTCGTCCTCTTCCTCTCCAATTCTGTGTCTGTCCAGAAACTGTCTGTGGGTAGGAAACACCTGGTACCCCCCTTGGCTGGTACAATTGCATTTGATATTGTTCAGTTGACGCTGTAGCAGTGATTGTTGACTTGGTTCACTCTGATTCTTCATAACCAAAGCTTCTCTTCTCCACCAGTTGTATGATTGAGTTTTCTGAGAGTTTCTTGATCCTGTTCTTTCTTGCTGTTGACATATCAGGATTCTTCAAAAGCTTATATTCTAAGTTCTGTCCTCGAAATATCATCTTCCATCATCTTCTTACTCTTCTTCTGTGCCAGTCCTTGTAGGATAAACTCCTTTTGAATACACAGCACCTTTAGTCTCCTCTTTATCGCTGTCTTCATCTGAACTCGAATCTCTTGTATCCTTCTTCCTTCAACTTCCATCAGAGATCAAATGTCTAGTATCCTTCTTCTTTCCTCTCTTGCCAACTTCCTTCTGATCACAGAGTCATATCCACCCATGATCTCTTCTCAATCACTCTGATCTTCATCTTCATCATCTTCTTCAAGTTCCATCTTCCTTAACCTCACTCTTCTCTTTCAGACATCTCATTTTCTTCCTTCTGGAGTTTTGGATTCATCTTCATTGTCGTTTCTGCTTGTCCTCTATCTATTATTCATCTTCATCTCTGATGCAACAATCACCCTCCTGGATGATCACTGGAAGCTGAGGATAAACATCCCTAAGCTCTACTTCCCTTAGCCTTATCTCTATAGCTTTGTTTACCTTATCGCTGGAATCTTTTATCAGTTTTTGTTTGAGAATGAAGGGCAACTTTTGTTTCACTTGCCGGATAACCTCGCAATACTTTAGTTAAAGGATTACCATTTTGCACTATATCAACCGGTGTAATCACTTTCATAGCCTTGCTGTCCTTTCTCCCCATTGTAACTACTCTTTTATATTCCTTTATTATGAATTATCTTATTTTAGACTATATAGCCTATGGCTTCCCCCCTTTAATTATTAATATAACCTAAACAACCCCCCCAAAAAAAAAAAAAAAAAAAAAAAAAACTTCAAAGCAATCCCAAAAACAAAGCCTTCTAACCTTACAACACTACAATTCCCATAAACTCCATTGTTTAATATGCACCCAAGTATCTTAATTCCAGAATACTGTCAGTACCTGATTTCCAACCGAACTGTAATCCAGCCCAGTAATGCACAGAGACTCCAAAATGCAAATTTTATTCAAATCAGTATTTGCCAAGCCTATGTGAAATTGTCATAACATCACATATCCTGTTAGGGGAAGATTTTGTGAACTAGCCTGATATCTGATCCTCTGTCGCGTCACATGATGTCACGTCAGCACTTCCTGTATCTCCTCTCTCTCTCCTCTCGCTTATCGTTCCTCTCATATGACAGAAGAACAAAGACACAGAATAACATTTTAGTAGTTAATGCAATTACTGAGTATTTCCAACCATTCAATATTCGTTCGTTCTACATTTGCTCTAAGAATTAACTGAGGAATAATTATCGATCGCTCAAAAACATTTTATTTAATTTTAATCGTCTTCTAATTCAATTTATTATAATCCGTCAATATATCTCTCTCATTTATCAATTCAATAGGTCACAAAACAAGTTTCATCTTTAACCAACCGCCGCTTTACAACTAGAAGACTCGTGTCCAAATATCTCTTTGTCTGTGTGTTTCTCTGTCTTCCTGCAGCCCCCAACAGAAATATGACCCATTAGCAAAAACGTGTTGTAGTTTAGTACCGTCACACGCATGCGCATTACATTCAGAAATACAATTTCACCGTGGACGGGCGATTTTCTACTCTCTCCCCAAACCTAAACAGTTAACAGTCCTGCTGTACCTCCGTTTTCCCCTCATAGTCAAACAACATTTAACAGCGCTCACAAAACATATAACCTGAATTACACACACACAGACAAGTTTAAGAGGCTTATCCCATCGCAATGGCCCTCTAAGGATATCCGTTAGCATGTAGCACGCAACACAATTAGCATTTTAGCATTTAGCATTTAGCCTTAGCCTTTGCGTACAATGTAGCCTGAAACACAACCCAGCATTTAGCATTAGCATTAGCATTAGCATTTAGCCAACCTGTGGCTTGCACCACGCAACAGACATCCTGCACTGCCCTTTTTATTTTGACATATTTTCCTACCGTTTTGTGCTACCGTGGATTAATGACCATTTCACCGAGAAATTAGACCCAATCAAACCCCCCGTCGGACGAAAGTCGAGCCATAATCACAATCAGATAAACTCCATCAACCCGAGTTTTCTTTAAAACCCACCGACTGCACATTCTATCGTGCCAGCGGATTTGCCGGACCATCATTTTCTAAATGGCCCCCCCGGGGTCTTAAGCGGTACAGTGCCCTAATGAATGCGCATATCTGCCTTAATTGTACACCTTAAACATACACGACAGTCCTCTCGTCTGATGAAACAAAAACAACTGTTTGGCCATAATTACCATCGTTATGTTTGGAGGAAAAAGGGGGTACTTGCAAGCCGAAGAACACCATCCCAACCGTGAAGCACGGGAGTGGCAGCATCATGCTGTGTGGGTGCTTTGCTGCAGGAGGGACTGGTGCCCTTCACAAAATAGATGAAATCATGAGGAAGGAAAATTATGTGGATATATTGAAGCAACATCTCAAGACATCAGTCAGGAAGTTAAAGCTTGGTCGCAAATGGGTCTTCCAAATGGACAATGACCCCAAGCATTCTTCCAAAGTTGTGGCAAAATGGTTTAAGGACAACAAAGTCAAGGTATTGGAGTGGCCATGACAAAGCCCTGACCTCAATCCTATAGAAAATGTGTGGGCAGAACTTAAAAAGCGTGTGCGAGCAAGGAGGCCTACAAACCTGACTCAGTTACACCAGCTCTGTCAGGAGGAATGGGCCAAAATTCCCCCAACTTATTGTGGGAAGCTTGTGGAAGGCTATCCAAAACGTTTCACCTAAGTTAAACAATTTAAAGGCAATGCTACCAAATACTAATTGAGTGTATGTAAACTTCTGACCCACTGGGAATGTGATGAAATAAATAAAAGCTGAACTATTATTCTGACATTTCACAATCTTAAAATAAAGTGGTGATCCTAACTGACTTAAGACAGGGAATGTTTACTAGGATTAAATGTCAGGAATTGTAAAAGACTGAGTTTAAATGTATTTGGCTAAGGTGTATGTAAACTTCTGACAAACTGTATACAGTGTTGTAACAATGTGCAAATAGTTAAAGTACAAATGGGAAAATAAATAAACATAAATATGGGTTGATATTTACAATGGTGTTTGTTCTTCACTGGTTGCCCTTTTCTTGTGGCAACAGGTCACAAATCTTGCTGCTGTGATGGCACACTGTGGTTTTTCACCCAGTAGATAAGGGAGTTTATCAAAATTGGGTTTGTTTGTTTCGAATACTTTGTGGATCTCTGTAATCTGAGGGAAAAATGTGTCTCTAATATGGTCATACATTTGGCAGGAGGTTAGGAAGTGCAGCTCAGTTTCCACCTCATTTTGTGGGCAGTGTGCACATAGCCTGTCTTCTCTTGAGAGCCAGGTCTGCCTACGGCGGCCTTTCTCAATAGCAAGGCTATGCTCACTGTCTGTACATAGTCAAAGCTTTCCTTAAGTTTGGGTCAGTCACAGTGGTCAGGTATTCTGCCACTGTGTACTCTCTGTTTAGAGCCAAATAGCATTCTAGTTTGCTCTGTTTTTTTGTTAATTCTTTCAAATGTGTCAAGTAGTTCTCTTTTTGTTTTCTCATGATTTGGTTGGGTCTAATGGTGTTGTTGTTGTTGTTGTTGTCCTGGGGCTCTGTGGGGTCTGTTTGTGTTTGTGAACAGAGCCCCAGGACCAGCTTACTTAGGGGAGTCTTTTCCAAGTTCATCTCTCTGTAGGTGATGGCTTTGTTATGGAATGTTGGGGAATCGCTTCCTTTTAAGTGGTTATAGAATTTAACGGCTCTTTTCTGGATTTTGATCATTAGCGGGTATCGGCCTAATTCTGCTCTTCATGCATTATTTGGTGTTTTTCGTTGTACACTGAGGAAATTTTTGCAGAATTCTGCATGCAGTGTTAATTTGGTGTTTGTCCCATTTTGTGAATTCTTGGTTGGTGAGCGGACCCCAGACCTCACAACCATAATGTCACGATCGTCGGATATAGAGGACCAAGGCGCAGCGTGGAAGGTGAACATACTTATTTATTAAATGATACACGAACAAAACAACAAATCGATACGTGACGTCCACAGGTGCAAACCACAAACCAACACGGAACAAGATCCCACAAACACTGTGGGAAAACCACCTGACTAAATATGGTTCCCAATCAGAGACAACCAGCAACAGCTGATACTCGTTGCCTCTGATTGAGAACCACTCTGGCCAACATAGATCTACAAAAACTAAACTAGACACAACGAGCACAAAACATAAACTCTACACACCCTGGCTCAACTTAAAAGAGTCCCTAGAGCCAGGGCATGACACATAAAGGGCAATGGGTTCTATAACTGATACAAATTTTATGTTCCTCTTGATGGCATAGAAGGCCCTTCTTGCCTTGTCTCTCAGATCATTCACAGCTTTGTGGAAGATACCTGTGGCGCTGATGTTTAGGCCAAGGTATGTGTAGTGTAGTTTTTTGTGTGCTCTAGGGCAATGGTGTCTACATGGAATTTGTATTTGTGGTCCTGGCAACTGGACCTTTTTTGGAACACCATTATTTTTGTCTTACTGAGATTTACTGTCAGGGCCCAGGTCTGACAGAATCTGTGCAGAAGATCTAGGTGCTGCTGTAGGCCCTCCTTGGTTGGTGACAGAAGCACCAGATCATCAGCAAACAGTAGACATTTGACTTCAGATTCTAGTAGGGTGAGGCCGGGTGCTGCAGACTGTTCTAGTGCCCTCGCCAATTCGTTGATATATATGTTGAAGAGGGTGGGGCTTAAACTGCATCCCTGTCTCACCCCATGGCCCTGTGGAAAGAAATGTGTGTGTTTTTTGCCAATTTTAACTGCACAATTGTTTGTGTACATGGATTTTATAATGTCATATGTTTTTCCCCCAACTCCACTTTCCATTAATTTGTATAGCAGACCCTCATGCCAAATTGAGTCAAAAGTTTTTTTGAAATCAACAAAGCATTAGAAGACTGCCTTTGTTTTGGTTTGTTTGTTTGTCAGTTAGGGTGTGCAGGGTGAATACGTGGTCTGTCGTATGGTAATTTGGTAAAAAGCCAATTTGACATTTGCTCAGTACATTGTTTTCACTGAGGAAATAAACTAGTCTGCTATTAATGATAATGCAGAGGATTTTCCCAAGGTTGCTGTTGACGCATATCCCACGGTAGTTATTGGGGTCAAATTTGTCTCCACTTTTGTGGATTGGGGTGATCAGTCCTTGGTTCCAAATATTGGGGAAGATGCCAGAGCTAAGGATGATGTTAAAGAGTTTAAGTATAGCCAATTGGAAATTGTGGTCTGTATATTTTATCATTTCATTTAGGATACCATCAACACCACAGGCCTTTTTGGGTTGGAGGGTTTGTATTTTGTCCTGTAGTTCATTCAATGTAATTGGATAATCCATTGGGTTCTGGTAGTCTTTAATAGTTGATTCTAAGATTTGCATTTGATCATGTATATATTTTTTTCTGTTTGTTCTTTGTTACAGGGCCAAAAAGATTGGAGAAGTGGTTTACCCATACATCTCCGTTTTGGATAGATAACTTTTCGTGTTGTTGTTTGTTTAGTGTTTTCCAATTTTCCCAGAAGTGGTTAGAGTCTATGGATTCTTCAATTACATTGAGCTGATTTCTGACATGCTGTTCCTTCTTTTTCCATAGTGTATTTCTGTATTGTTTTAGTGATTCACCATAGTGAAGGCGTAGGCTCAGGTTTTCTGGGTCTCTATGTTTTTGGTTTGATAGGTTTCTCAATTTCTTTTAGGTTTTTGCATTCTTCATCAAACCATTTATCACTGTTGTTACTTTTCTTCGGTTTTCTGTTAGATATTTTTAGATTTGATAGGGAAGCTGAGAGGTCAAATATATTGTTTAGGTTTTCTACTGCCATGTTCACTATTACAGTGGAACATTTTGTCCAGGAAGTTGTCGAAAAGGGATTGAATTTGTTGTTGCCTAATTGTTTTTTGGTAGGTTTCGACACCACTTTCCTTCCATCTATAGCATTTCTTAATATTATTCAGTTCCTTTGGCTTTGATGCCTCATGATTGAGTATTGCTCTGTTCAAGCTCTCTCTCTTCTCTGTCCCTCTCTCCTCACCACCACTCCTATCTCACTCTCTCCTCTCCACATCTCTCTCTTACTCCTCCCTGTCTCTCTCTCTCTCTCTCTCTCTCTCTCTCTCTCTCTCTCTCTCTCTCCTCTCTCTCTCTCTCTCTCTCTCTCTCTCTCTCTCTCTCTCTCTCTCTCTCTCTCTCTCTCTCTCTCTCTCTCTCTCTCTCTCTCTCTCTCTCTCTCTCTCTCTCTCTCTCTCTCTCTCTCATTCTATTCCAAAGGAACTTAAAGTATGTTTGCATACATTTTCATACGGGTGACTCCAGCTTGCTCATTGATTAGAATTTTGGAACATAATAGGGCCTCTTTTGTTATTATTAGGCTGACGCTATATACCTTTCATAATATTTCCCTAATGTTATTATCATATCCTCTCTCTCCTCTCTCTCTTGTTGCTTCATTCCTTCCTCGCTTTCAACAGTTAAATGAAGATAAGGTTTAATTGGTCCTGATCTGTCATCATTTCTA